>NW_025533801.1:132500-177500 GCF_020615455.1 Coregonus clupeaformis | reverse complement strand
AGTGTGTGTTTCCAGTGTGTGTGTTCAGTGTGTGTGTGTCTAGTGTGTGTGTGTGTCCAGTGTATATGTGTGTGTGTGTGTGTCCAGTGTGTGTGTGTGTGTGTGTGTGTGTCCAGTGTATGTGTGTGTGTGTGTGTGTCCGGTGTTTGTGTGCGTGTCTGTGTGTGTGTGTTTCCAGTGTGAGTGTGTCCAGTGTGTGTGTGTCCATTGTGTGTGTGTTTGTCCAGTGTGTGTTTGTGTGTGTGTCCAGTGTGTGTGTGTGTGTGTGTACAGTGTGAGTGTGTCCAGTGTGTGTGTGTATGTCCAGTGTGAGTGTGTCCAGTGTGTGTGTTTGTCCAGTGTGTGTGTGTGTGTGTGTGTCTAGTGTGTGTGTGTGTCCAGTGTATGTGTGTGTGTGTCCCAGGTGTGTGTGTGTGTGTCCAGTGTGTGTGTGTCCAGTGTGAGTGTGTCCAGTGTGTGTGTTTGTCCAGTGTGTGTGTGTGTGTGTCTAGTGTGTGTGTGTGTGTCCAGTGTATGTGTGTGTGTGTCCCCGGTGTGTGTGTGTGTGTGTGTCCAGTTTGTTTGTGTGTGTATTTGTACAGTGTGTGTCCGTGTCCAGTGTGTGTGTGTGTCCAGTGTGTGTATGTGTGTGTGTGTGTGTCCAGTGTGTGTGTGTCCAGTGTGTGTGTGTATGTGTCCAGTGGGTGTGTGTGTGTGTGTGTGTCCAGTGTGTGTGTGTGTGTGTGTCCAGTGTGAGTGTGTCCAGTGTGTGTGTGTCCAGTGTGTGTGTGTGTGTGTTTGTCCAGTGTGTGTGTGTGTGTCCAGTGTGTGTTTGTGTGTCCAGTGTGTGTGTGTGTCCAGTGTGTGTGTGTGTGTGTGTTTGTGTGTGTCCAGTGTGTGTGTGTGTGTCCAGTGTGTGTGTTCAGTGTGTGTGTGTGTGTCTAGTGTGTGTATGTGTGTGTGTGTGTCCAGTGTATGTGTGTGTGTGTGTCCAGTGTGAGTGTGTCCAGTGTGTGTGTGTGTGTGTCTGTCCAGTGTTTGTGTGTGTGTCCAGTGTGTGTGTGTGTGTGTTTGTACAGTGTGTGTGTGTTTGTTTGTGTCCATTGTGTGTGTCCAGTGTGTGTATGTGTGTTTGTACATTGTGTGTGTGTGTGTGTGTTTGTGTGTGTCCAGTGTGTGTGTTAGTCCAGTGTGTGTGTGTGTGTGTGTGTGTGTGTGTGTGTGTGTGTGTACAGTGTGTGTGTGTGTGTGTGTGTTTGTGTGTGTCCAGTGTGTGTGTGTGTGTGTACAGTGTGTGTTTGTGTGTGTGTGTCCAGTGTGTGTGTGTGTGTGTGTGTGTGTGTGTGTGTGTGTGTGTGTGTGTGTGTGTGTGTGTGTGTGTGTGTGTGTGTGTGTCCAGTGTGTGTGTGTGTGTGTATACAGTGTGTGTTTGTGTGTGTGTGCCCAGTGTGTGTGTGTGTGTGTGTGTCCAGTGTGTGTGTGTGTGTGTGTGTGTGTTTGTGTGTGTGTTCAGTGTGTGTGTGTGTGTGTGTACAGTGTGTTTGTGTGTGTGTGTGTCCAGTGTGTGTGTGTGAATCTAGTGTCTGTGTGTGTGTGTCTAGTGTGTGTGTGTGCGTGTGTCCAGTGTGTGTGTCCAATGTGTCAGTGTGTGTGTGTGTGTTTCCAGTTTGTGTGTGTGAATCTAGTGTGTGTGTGTGTCTAGTGTGTGTGTGTGTGTCCAGTTTGTGTGTCCAATGTGTCAGTGTGTGTGTGTGTATGTGTCCAGTGTGTGTGTGTCCAGTGTGTGTGTGTGTGTCCAGTGTGTTTGTGTCCAGTGTGTGTGTGTGTGTGTGTGTGTCCAGTGTGTGTGTGTGTGTCCAGTGTGTGTGTGTGTCCAGTGTGTGTGTGTGTGTCAGTGTTACCATGGTTATTATTTACAGGGACACTGAGGAGTCAAGATAAACACTAAACCCTGGATAGAGGGGCTCAGTGAATGTGGAGTGGAATGTGTTCAGGTGGGTCAGTGTGTCAGAGGAGACTCTGTAGAAGGACAGAGTGCCGGCTGGCCAGTCCAGATACACTCCTACTCTGTGGGGGCTGGAGGAGGGGACGTCTATGGTAGTGGACTTATTATTGTGCATGGCATAGTAACGGTTCTCAGAGCATTCCAGACTCCAGGACTTGTCATTGTATCCAATCCCACAGTCATTACCCCCTCCTCTCCTGCTGATTCCTTTATATGTCCCTCCTATATTAGCCCCTATCCCACTCCACTCTACCTCCCAGTAACAGCGCCCAGTCAGACCCTCTCTACACAGCACCTGGTACCAGTCCTCAAATCTCTCTGGGTGATCAGGATACGGCTGCACCTCTGTCCTCCATGTCACCTGTCTGTTCTCCTCAGACAGAGAGAGGAGTCTGTTTACTGTGTTTAGGTCCAGTGTGAGATCACAGACATCTGATGGATGAAATCAGACACAATATTAGAAATCATCATCATTCACATTAGAATGTTAACTCACTTTTCACTAATTCATTTAATGTAGATGTTTCTAGGTATCAAAAGGAGAAGTTAAGGTAACTTGAGATTTGTTGAATGATCATATGTTATACTGTATGGTAATATAAAACACACTTATTCCCATTAATTACACACACACACACACACACACACACACACACACACACACACACACACACACACATATACACACACATACACTGAACATACACACACACACATCCTGAACACACACACACAAACACACACACATCCTGAACACACACACACACACACACATCCTGAACACACACACATCCTGAACACACACACACACACAAACACACACATCCTGAACACACACACACAAACACACACACATCCTGAACACACACACACAAACACACACACACATCCTGAACACACACACACACACATCCTGAACACACACATACATAAAAACACACACACATCCTGAACACACACACACACACAAACACACACATCCTGATCACACACACACAAACACACACATCCTGAACTCACAAACACACACACACACACACACACACACACACACTCCTGAACACACACACACAAACACACACACACATCCTGAACACACACACACACATACATCCTGAACACACACACACAAACACACACACATCCTGAACACACACACACACAAACACATTCTGAACACACACACACACACACACACACACACATCCTGAACACACACACACAAACACACACACATCCTGAACACACACACACAAACACCCTGGACACACACACCCTGAACACACACACACACCTTCATGCATGCATGAACACACACACACACATTTCTAAAGTAACACGAACACGCCACACACACAGACACACACATTGTCAAAGCAACTCTTTGTAAACTTTGGTGTCCCTGATTTGTGCTTCTGTAGAACTACAGCTGATATTTAATATGACCAAGTAAGTAATGATGGTGGTCTTTGACTTTGACTTCACTTGAATTAAGACTTATTCTTAGTCATATTCTTCACAGCAGTCAACACTCACATTTTCTAAGTCCAGGTTTCATTGTGTACTCTCCACCATGTTCCACACTGTAGCGGTAAGCAGAAGAACAGACAGTCATTGAGGGATACACCTGAACTCACACACACACACACACACACACACACACACACACACACACACACACACACACACACACACACACACACACACACGCACACACACACTCACACTCACACACACATTCAGCATATAACTTTGTACAAGCGGTGGTAAGAATGTTTGTCCGTGTGTGTGTCCAGTGTGTGTCCAGTGAATTTCCAGTGTGTGTGTGTCCATTGTGTGTGTGTGTGTGTGTGGGTCCAGTGTGTGTGTGTCCGGTGTGTGTTTCCTTTTTGTGTGTGTGTGTGTGTGTCCAGTGTGTGTGTGTGTGTGTCCAGTGTGTGTGTGTCCAGTGTGTGCGTGTGTGTCAAGTGTTTGTGTGTGTGTTTTTGTGTGTGTGTCCAGTTTGTGTGTGTGTGTCCAGTGTGTGTGTGTGTCCAGTTTGTGTGTGTGTGTCCAGTGTTTGTGCCTGTGTGTGTCCAGTGTGTGTGTGTGTTTGTGTCCAGTGTGTGTGTGTGTGTGTGTGTGTGTGTTTGTGTCCAGTGTGTGTGTGTGTTTGTGTCCAGTGTGTGTCCAGTGTGTGTGTGGGTCCAGTGTGTGTGTTTGATTGTGTGTTTTTGTATGTGTGTCCAGTGTGTGTGTGTGTTTGTGTGTTTGTCCAGTGTGTGTGTTTGTCCAGTATGTGTACTGTACACACAAACACACACATATTGGACACATACACACACACACACTGGACCCCCACACACACTGGACACACACACACACACACACACACACTGGACACACATACAAAAACACACAATCAAACACAGGACACACACACACTAGACACACACACACACACACACACACACACACACACACAGGACCCATGCACAGGACACACACACACACACACATACACACACACACACAGTCTTTATATAACTTAGTCCAAGTGGTGGTAAGAATGTTTGTCTTAACTAGCCTGATAACTCCAACATGTCTGATATGAACATTGACATAAACCCTCTACATACTTGAGTTTCTCCAGTCTGCAGTGTGGATCCTCCAGTCCAGCAGAGAGCAGTCTGACTCCTGAGTCTCCTGGGTGATTGTAGCTCAGATCCAGCTCTCTCAGGTGTGAGGGGTTTGACTTCAGAGCGGAGACCAGAGAAGCACAGCCTTCCTCTGTGACTAGACAGCCTGACAGCCTGCAAAGAGTCAAATCATATTAAAACCACACTGCTATTCTTTGGTGGTGAAAATAGTGGCAGTATATTTTTTCAACATTTTCATTTATACCAGTGTCCTGAAACCTGCCATATCTATTCATAAATGAATGTATCATTATTAGAAATTATCATAATATTGTGTGTAGAGAGAAAAATGTATATTACGAATATTTGAGTAGACTGACCAGACCAGTTTAAAAAGCAGTATCAGTCAAAAGACAGACAGTGAGGTATCAGATTTAGATTGTATTGAGTATAAAGTCCACACCATATCTATTTTGAGAGTTAAGCTAACATTTTAAATGTGGCTCTATACTCCAACATTTTGGATTTGAGATCAGATGTTTTATATGAGGTGACAGTATATAATGTCACCTTTTATTTGAGGGTATTTTAATACATATCTGTTTCACCGTTTAGAAATGAAAGCACTTTATGTATCTAGTCCTCCCATTTGACGAAGTCAAACGTATTCTGACCATTTCACTTATAATTCATTAAAGTTGTCAAAAGTTGAGTATTTGGTCCCAAACTCGTTGGTTGAATTTGCAGTTTGTTTTGGTTGTGTTTTGGGTTATGTTTTGTCCAATAGTAACTGAATGGTGGATGATGACTGGAGTAATTTTCTGTCTAAGTGAGTAGATAACATGTTTCTAAACACTACTAACTTAATCCTGATGATGCCATGATTAAGAATAATCATGAATGAATCATGAATAATAATGAATGAGAAAGTTACAGAGGCTACAACAAAACATGCTAACCTCTCACCATTACCAATAACAGAGGGGGTATGATCCTTGTTCCTCTGTAACTTTCTCATTCATCATCATTCATGATTCATTCATGATTATTCATAATCATAGTAGCATCCACATGAATGTAGAAGTGTTCAGAAGCATCATCTATTCTTACTGACAATACAAGTAAAGTGACTCCAAAATGACAGGACATTATTCACCATTCAGTTTCTATTGGGAAAAACATCATCTAAAACACAACCAAAACAAACTGCAAATGTATTCAACAAGTTTGTAGAATCACAGGCTTGATTGTCACGCCCTGGCTCTGGGACTCTGTTATGTTGAGCCAGTGTGTGTAGTTTCTATGGGTTTGTTTTCTAGGTTCATTATCTAGCTCATGTGTTTCAGTGTTGGCCGGGGTGGTTCTCAATCAGAGGCAACGAGTATCAGCTGTTGCTTGTTGTCTCTGATTGGGAACCATACTTAGGCAGCCTGTTTTCCACAGTGTATTGTGGGATCTTGTTCCGTGTATGGTTTGTGTCTGTTACCTAGGACTTCACGTATTGTTTTGTTCGTGTGGTACTCTAATAAATATAAGTATGTACGCATATCACGCTGCGCCTTGGTCCACTTCCTCCTACGATCGTGACATTGATGTAATCACTGCAGTTAAGGAATATGGGACCAAATACTAAACTTAAGACAACTTTAATACAATATAAGTGAATATGTCCAAATTATTACGACTTTTTCAAATGGAAGAACTAGACACATAAAGTGCTTTCATATCCAAACAGTAACACAGATATGTATGAAAATACCCTCAAATTAAAGGTGACATTCTGTACTGTCGCCTAATATGAAACATTCTATCTCAAATCCAAATTGCTGGAGCATAGCACCAAATGTAAAACTGTAAGCTTCACTGTCCAAACACATATGGTGTGGACTATGTGTGCCTGGTAAACACATGTGGATCTGGTGAACAGTATATCACTTGTTGACCAACTACAGGAATACTGACCTCAGAGTCTCCAGTTTACAGTGGGGATTCCCCAGTCCAGCAGAGAGCAGCTTCACTCCTGAATCCTTCAGGTCATTGTTACTCAGATCCAGCTCTCTCAGGTGTGAGGGGTTTGACCTCAGAGCTGAGACCAGAGAAGCACAGCCTTTCTCTGTGACTAGACAGCCTGACAGCCTGTAAAGAGTCAAATCATATTAAAATCACACTGCTATTCTTTGGTGGTGAAAATAATGGCAATATATTTTTTCAACATATTCAGATATATCAGTGTCCTGAAACCTGACATATATATTCATAAATTAATGTATCATTATTAGAAATGACAAATTATCAAAGTATTGCTTGTAGAGAGACAAATATAAAGTAAAAATATTTGAGTAGACTGACCAGAGCAGTTTAAAAAGCAGTATCAGTCAAAAGACAGACAGTGAGGTATCAGATTTAGATTGTATTGAGTATACAGTCCACACCATATCTATTTTGACAGTGAAGCTAACATTTTAAATGTGGCTCTATACTCCAGCATTTTGGATTTAAGATCAAATGTTTCATATGAGGTGACAGTATATAATGTCACCTTTTATTTGAGGGTATTTTAATACATATCTGTTTCACCATTTAGAAAAATAAAAGCCCTTTATGTATCTAGTCCCCCTATTTGAAGAAGTCATAAGTATTCTGACCAATTCACTTATAGTGTATTAAAGTAGTTCAAAGTTTAGTTTTTTGTTCCAAACTCGTTGGTTGCATTTGCAGTTTGTTTTGGTTGTGTTTTGGGTTATGTTTTGCCCGATAGTAACTGAATGGTGGATGATGACTGGAGTAATTTTCTGTCTAAGTGAGTAGATAACATGTTTCTAAACACTACTAAATTAATCCTGATGATGCCATGATTAAGAATAATCATGAATGAATCATGAATAATAATGAATGAGAAAGTTACAGAGGCTACAACAAAACATGCTAACCTCTCACCATTACCAATAACAGAGGGGGTATGATCCTTGTTCCTCTGTAACTTTCTCATTCATCATCATTCATGATTCATTCATGATTATTCATAATCATAGTAGCATCCACATGAATGTAGAAGTGTTCAGAAACATCTTCTATTCTTACTGACAATACAAGTGAAGTGACTCCAAAATGACAGGACATTATTCACCATTCAGTTTCTATTGGGAAAAACATCATCCAAAACACAACCAAGACAAACTGCAAATGTATTCAACAAGTTTGTAGAATCACAAGCTTGATGTAATCACTGTGGGTAAGGAATATGGGACCAAATACTAAACTTAGGACTACTTTAATACAATATAAGTCACTATGTCCAAATTATTACGACTTTTTCAAATGGGAGCACTAGACACATAAAGGGATTTCATTTCTAAACAGTAACACAGATATGTATGAAAATACCCTCAAATAAAAGGTGACATTATATACTGTCACCTAATATGAAACATTATATCTCAAATCCAAAATGCTGGAGCATAGCACCAAATGTAAAACTGTAAACTTCACTGTCCAAACACATATGGTGTGGACAATGTGTGCCTGGTAAACACATGTGGATCTGGTGAACAGTTATCACTTGTTGACCAACTACAGAAATACTGACCTCAGAGTCTCCAGTTTACAGTGGGGATTCCCCAGTCCAGCAGAGAGCAGCTTCACTCCTGAATCCTTCAGGTCATTGTTACTCAGATCCAGCTCTCTCAGGTGTGAGGGGTTTGACTTCAGAGCTGAGACCAGAGAAGCACAGCCTTCCTCTGTGACTAGACAGCCTGACAGCCTGTAAAGAGTCAAATCATATTAAAATCACACTGCTATTCTTTGGTGGTGAAAATAGTGGCAATATATTTTTTCAACATATTCAGATATATCAGTGTCCTGAAACCTGACATATATATTCATAAATTAATGTATCATTATTAGAAATGACAAATTATCAAAGTATTGCTTGTAGAGAGACAAATATAAAGTAAAAATATTTGAGTAGACTGACCAGAGCAGTTTAAAAAGCAGTATCAGTCAAAAGACAGACAGTGAGGTATCAGATTTAGATTGTATTGAGTATACAGTCCACACCATATCTATTTTGACAGTGAAGCTAACATTTTAAATGTGGCTCTATACTCCAGCATTTTGGATTTGAGATCAAATGTTTCATATGAGGTGACAGTATATAATGTCACCTTTTATTTGAGGGTATTTTAATACATATCTGTTTCACCATTTAGAAAAATATAAGCACTTTATGTATCTAGTCCCCCTATTTGAAGAAGTCATAACTATTCTGACCAATTCACTTATAGTGTCACGAACAGAAGAGGACCCAAGAGCGCAAGTTCAAATTCAGAGTTCTTTATTCAAGGTTACAGGCGGGAAGAGGAGTCCCAGGGGTGTCAGGGGTCTTTCAGGGTCCTCCTGTGGGTACCTGTGCTCCGGGGGTCACCAAATGTCCGGGGGTGTCCAGTCCAAGTGCTTAGTGTGTGTGTTCCCCAGTGATGGAGCGGCGTATCGGGCTGAGGGTGGTGAAACGTCTGGGCACGCTCATCTGGTGGTCGGAGACCTGGGGGAACACACACACACAACAGCAATATGAATGGCAGGCAGAAGTACAGATCAGGGCTGGGCAAATATCGTGGTGAGAGACAGAAGGCAGAAACGAGTTACCGGAGGGGCTGAAGACCGGAGAGTAGTCGAGGTCCAGAAGGCAGGTTGGGATAGATGGGGCAGTAGAACAAGGAGGCAGTCAAGAAAGGATCGGTATCACAAACAGGAGTCAGAGCGCAGACAGGCAGGTTACTGGTCCGGGTTTGAAGACGATCTGACAGGGCTTGGCTGAAAACCAGGGCTTGATATACTGGGGAGAGGTAGTGGGGAAATGCAGTTCAGCTGGCAGAGTAATTAGAACAGAGTGAGGCAAGGTGAGGATGGTGAGTGGGAAATGCAGTGCAGCTGGCCAGGTAACAAGAGCAGAGCAGGGCAGGTGGAGCTAGTTAGGCTGAGTAGAGAGAGGGAGGTGAGCAGAGTGGAAGATAATTGAATGCAATTAATGTTGCTACCAGGGAGAGAGAGTGCTCATGACAGGACCCCCCCCTCCAAGGGGACGGCCCCAGAAGTCCCAAGAACAACATCATGCCGGGAGGGTGGAGGGGAGCAGGCGGCGGGTCAGAACTCCTCCGAGCGGTCCGAGTGAATCTCCTCATCCTCAGAAGGAGCTGGAGGGTCACGGTCGGGAGACAGGACAGGCACTGAGACAGGAGCAGGGCGGGCCGGACGGCTAGGAACCCCTCTTGGACGGCCCCCTACGGATTGCAGGCTGATCAGGATGTAGTCGGTGGAAGTCAGTGATAAGGGTCCGGTCCACTATCCTCCTGGCCGGGATCCAGGTCCTCTCCTCTGGACCATATCCCTCCCAATCAACGAGGTACTGGAGACCCCTACCCCTTCGCCTAGAGCGGAGCAGCCGCACGGACGGTGAAGACAGGACCGCCATCTACGAGGCGCGGAGGAGGTGGCGCCGGAGCTGCAGGGACCAGGGGACTTTCATGGACCGGCTTGACCTTGGAGACGTGGAAGGTGGGGTGGACCCGCATGGAAGCGGGCAACTGAAGTCGGACCGCCGTTGGACTGATGACTTTCTGCACAGGAAAAGGACCAATGAAGCGAGGGCCAGCTTTCCGTGATACAAACCCGCAGCGGCAGATCCGGGCAGACAGCCAGACCTTCTGACCAACCCGGTAAGTAGGTGCTGGGGTCCTCCGTCGGTTGGCACCGACGGCGTAGCTGGTTCCAGACTTCAGGAGCACAGTGCGAGCCTGGGCCCAAGTGCGGCGGCAGCGGCGGGCATACGCAAGAGCAGACGGACAGGTGGCATCCGCCTCCTGGCTGGCAAACAGTGGAGGTTGATACCCGTAGACACACTGAAAGGGGGAGAGCCCGGTGGAGGAACTGGTGAGTGAATTATGGGCATATTCCACCCAGAGCAGGTGTTGAGCCCAGGCCCGGGGATTTTGGGAAGCCACACACCTCAGTGCCTTCTCCAGCTCCTGGTTCATGCGTTCAGTCTGGCCGTTTGACTGCGGGTGGAATCCAGACGATAGGCTGGCGGTGGCCCCAAGGAGATGACAGAACTCCTTCCAAAAGGTTGCTGAGAATTGCGGGCCCCGGTCTGACACTATATCCTGGGGTAGGCCATGGATACGAAACACATGTTCCAGGACCACCTGGGAGGTCTCTTTAGCAGAGGGTAGTTTGGGAAGGGGCACGAGTGGGTCATCTTACTAAAGCGGTCAACAATGGTAAGGATGACTGTGTGTCCGTCAGAGGGCGGAAGGCCCGTAACAAAGTCCAGTGAAACGTGGGACCAGGGCCTCTTGGGTATGAGTAGGGGTTGCAGCAACCCAGCAGGAGGCTGGTTGGGAGTCTTGTTTCGGTTACAAGTGGGACAAGCTCGGATGAATTCTCGGACATCCCGTCTCATTCCCCGCCACCAGAACCGCTGGCGGACCAGATGAAGGGTGCGAGTGATGCCGGGATGACAGGCCAGACGGGATTCGTGCCCCCACTGAATCACAGGTGACCTGAGATTTGCTGGAACAAACAGACGGTTGGGGCGCTGGTGCTTGGACCTGGCTGGTCCCGAAGAGCCTCCATGACCTGCTTCTCGATCTCCCAGGTGAGGGCCGCTACGACCAAGTGGCTGGGAAGAATGGGAGCTGTCATGGCGGTGGTCTCGTCCTTCTGAAACATCCGGGGAAAGAGCATCAGGTTTGATGTTGCGAGATCCCGGGCGGTAGGAGAGCGTGAAATTGAAGCGCGTAAAGAACAGAGACCACCGCTGTTGACGGAGTTCAGCCTCCTGGCTGTTTGGATATACTCCAGGTTCTTGTGGTCTGTCCACACTACGAATGGTTCCTTTGACCCCTCTAACCAGTGCCGCCATTCTTCAAGGGCGAGCTTGACAGCCAACAGCTCGCGGTTCCCAATGTCGTAGTTGCATTCGGCAGGGGTTAGCCGACGGGAGTAGAAGGCACAGGGGTGCATCTTGCCATCCTCAGCTGCTCTTTGAGAAAGCACTGCACCCACTCCCACGTCCGAAGCATCTACCTCCACCACAAACTGCCTTGCTGCATCTGGCATCTGGAGGATGGGAGCAGAAGTGAAACATGTCTTGAGGATATTGAAGGCCTTATCAGCAGCTGATGTCCACTGGTACGGTTGTTTAGTGCTGGTTAGCGCCGTGAGGGGTGCAGCCACTGTGCTATAGTTTCTGATGAATCTCCTATAAAAGTTGGCAAAGCCCAGGAACTGTTGCAACTTCTTCCGAGACTCAGGAACTGGCCAGGAAGTGACAGCCGACACCTTCGTGAGATCCATCTGAATGCTGCCCTCGGTCACCACATACCCCAGGAATGAAACGGTCTTGGCATGGAACTCGCACTTCTCTGCCTTCACGAAAAGAGAGTTCTCCAGCAGGCGGCGCAGGACCAACCGGACGTGGTGCGTGTGTTCTGACAGAGTCTTTGAGAATATTAAAATATCGTCAAGGTACACAAATACGAACGTATTTAGCATGTCCCCTGAGGATATCATTCACAAGGGCTTGAAAAACTGCTGGGGCATTGGTGAGGCCGAAGGGCATGACGAGATATTCATAGTGGCCGGTTGGTGTGTTGAACGCTGTCTTCCATTCGTCTCCCTCCCTCATCCGCACCAGATGGTAGGCATTGCGAAGGTCCAGCTTAGTGAATACAGTGGCTCCCTGCAGCAGTTCGAAGGCAGACGAAAGTAAGGGCAGTGGGTAGCGATTCTTAACCGTGATGTCGTTCAGACCCCGGTAATCTATGCATGGACGAAGAGAACCGTCCTTCTTGCCGACAAAGAAGAATCCCCGCTCCTCGCGGGGAAGACGACGGTCTAATTATCCCGGAGGCAAGAGAGTCATTAATGTAGTCCTCCATGGCCTTTCTTTCCGGGGCTGACAGTGAATACAGACGACCCTTGGGAGGTGCTGTGCCAGGCAGGAGATCAATCGCGCAGTCATAGGGTCTGTGTGGGGGGTAGAGATGTCGCCTTGGATTTGTTGAACACCTCTTTCAGGCTGTGGTAACAGGCCGGAACATTGGATATGTCGGAGGTAGCGCTAGATCCTTCCCGGTGAACGGGCAGGGTGGCCCCCTTAAACAGGTCTGGTGACAACTCCTTCCCCACTCACGGACTGTTCCTGTCTCCCAGTCGATGTGGGGGGTTGTGCTGACGGAGCCACGGGTATCCAAGAATGAGTGGTTGGCCAGGTGAGTGTAGGAGGTGAAACTGGATGGACTCCTGGTGGTTTCCTGACAGCAGGATTGTCACAGGGGCGGAGATATGAGTGACAGTGCCAAGATGATGCCCATCCAGGGCTCGTGCAGGAATGGGTTGTGTCAGTTGATGATGGTTCACGCCCAGTTGCTGTGCAAGCTCAGGGTCCATGATGTTTGCTTCGGCTCCGGAATCCACAAGGGCGGCCAATGTATGAGTCTTGTCAGAAAGCTGAAGGCGGAGATGAAGCAGGGTCTTTCGGATGGAGGGAGACTGAAGGCTTGTTGAGCTCACCCGGATCTCCCCTACACCTGGTGAGCTGCGGCTTTTGCCGGACAAGTAGCGACTACGGTGATTCTCGCCACCACAGTAGAGGCAAAGGTTGGAGCTTAGACGGCGCCCGACGCTCCTCGGGAGTCAGAGAGGCACGGCCAATCTCCATGGGCTCAGGCTGATTGAGTTGGCTATGGGACTTGACAGGCAGGGGCTGGACAGAAGCGGTATCGACCGAGTACGGATGGCAGGTTGACTGAGACGGCCCTTCTCCCTCCTCCGGGTCTGTATACGGCGGTCAATGCGAACGGCAAGGTCAATGGCGGCATCAAGCGTTGAGGGCGGGTCATGGGAAACAAGCTCGTCCTTGATATAGTCCGCCAGGCTATGGAGGAAGGCTTGCACCAGTGCCTCTGGGTTAAACGAGCTTTGACTGGCCAGGGTACGAAAGTCAATGGAGAAGTCTGCCACTGTCCGATTGCCCTGACGGATGGTGAGCAGAGCTTGTGACGCTTCGGCTGTTGGCGAGCCTAGGTCAAAGACCTTTAACATCTCCTCCTCAAAGGCACTGAAGGAGGCACAGGCTGGGGTTTGCCGGTCGAATTCCGCCGTTCCCCACAACCGAGCTCGACCGGTGAGATGTGTGATGACATACCCCACCTTGGCTCCCTCTGTTGAGAAAGTCCTGGGCTGTAGTGCAAACTGGATTCGGCAGCTGCTCAAGAATGGTCTTACTTGCTTCTGGTTGCCATCAAAACGTTCCGGGTTCCCAATCCTTGGTTCAGGAGCGTGGGGATCTGGTGGCAGCACTGCCGGGCCTGCAGCATTGGGACCTCCAGCGGAGGGATGAAGGAGTATCGGTGGTACAGGAACAAAAGGACCAGGGGGGGTGCAGGTGGAGTAGCCGGGCTTGAGAGTAGTTGCAGGGCTTGGGCTAGCTGTTGTTGCTGCAGTTGGAACTGTTGTTGCTGCTGGTTGAATAGCTGGAGAAGGGAAGCGATGTCGCCAGCCATCCGATTTATGTCTCCCCTCAGAGCGTTCCAGTCGCTGTAGGGCAGTCCTCTCTGGCTCTTCCTCCATCGTGGTCAGGGAGTGCGCTGGGTCCATGATGGTCAGATCGTTCTGTCACGAACAGAAGAGGACCCAAGAGCGCAAGTTCAAATTCAGAGTTCTTTATTCAAGGTTACAGGCGGGAAGAGGAGTCCCAGGGGTGTCAGGGGTCTTTCAGGGTCCTCCTGTGGGTACCTGTGCTCCGGGGGTCACCAAATGTCCGGGGGTGTCCAGTCCAAGTGCTTAGTGTGTGTGTTCCCCAGTGATGGAGCGGCGTATCGGGCTGAGGGTGGTGAAACGTCTGGGCACGCTCATCTGGTGGTCGGAGACCTGGGGAACACACACACACAACAGCAATATGAATGGCAGGCAGAAGTACAGATCAGGGCTGGGCAAATATCGTGGTGAGAGACAGAAGGCAGAAACGAGTTACCGGAGGGGCTGAAGACCGGAGAGTAGTCGAGGTCCAGAAGGCAGGTTGGGATAGACGGGGCAGTAGAACAAGGAGGCAGTCAAGAAAGGATCGGTATCACAAACAGGAGTCAGAGCGCAGACAGGCAGGTTACTGGTCCGGGTTTGAAGACGATCTGACAGGGCTTGGCTGAAAACCAGGGCTTGATATACTGGGAGAGGTAGTGGGGAAATGCAGTTCAGCTGGCAGAGTAATTAGAACAGAGTGAGGCAAGGTGAGGATGGTGAGTGGGAAATGCAGTGCAGCTGGCCAGGTAACAAGAGCAGAGCAGGGCAGGTGGAGCTAGTTAGGCTGAGTAGAGAGAGGGAGGTGAGCAGAGTGGAAGATAATTGAATGCAATTAATGTTGCTACCAGGGAGAGAGAGTGCTCATGACATATAGTGTATTAAAGTAGTTCAAAGTTTAGTATTTTGTTCCAAACTCGTTGGTTGCATTTGCAGTTTGTTTTGGTTGTGTTTTGGGATATGTTTTGTCCAATAGTAACTGAATGGTGGATGATGACTGGAGTAATTTTCTGTCTAAGTGAGTAATTAACATGTTTCTAAACACTACTAAATTAATCCTGATGATGCCATGATTAAGAAAAATCATGAATGAATCATGAATAATAATGAGTGTGAAAGTTACAGAGGCTACAACAAAACATGCTAACCTCTCACCATTACCAATAACAGAGGGGGTATGATTCTTGTTCCTCTGTAACTTTCTCATTCATCATCATTCACGATTCATTCATGATTATTCATAATCATAGTAGCATCCACATGAATGTAGAAGTGTTCAGAAACATCTTCTATTCTTACTGACAATACAAGTGAAGTGACTCCAAAATTACAGGACATTATTCACCATTCAGTTTCTATTGGGAAAAACATCATCTAAAACACAACCAAGACAAACTGCAAATGTATTCAACAAGTTTGTAGAATCACAAGCTTGATGTAATCACTGTGGGTAAGGAATATGGGACCAAATACTAAACTTAGGACTACTTTAATACAATATAAGTGACTATGTCCAAATTATTACGACTTTTTCAAATGGGAGCACTAGACACATAAAGTGATTTCATTTCTAAACAGTAACACAGATATGTATGAAAATACCCTCAAATAAAAGGTGACATTATATACTGTCACCTAATATGAAACATTATATCTCAAATCCAAAATGCTGGAGCATAGCACCAAATGTAAAACTGTAAACTTCACTGTCCAAACACATATGGTGTGGACTATGTGTGCCTGGTAAACACATGTGGATCTGGTGAACAGTTATCACTTGTTGACCAACTACAGGAATACTGACCTCAGAGTCTCCAGTTTACAGTGGGGATTCCCCAGTCCAGCAGAGAGCAGCTTCACTCCTGAATCCTTCAGGTCATTGTTACTCAGATCCAGCTCTCTCAGGTGTGAGGGGTTTGACTTCAGAGCTGAGACCAGAGAAGCACAGCCTTCCTCTGTGACTAGACAGCCTGACAGCCTGAAAAGAGTCGAATCATATTACAATCACACTGCTATTCTTTGGTGGTGAAAAATGTGGCAGTATATTATTTAAACATTTTCAGATATATCAGTGTCCTGAAACCTGCCATATCTATTCATAAATGGATTTATCATTATTAGAAATTACAAATTATCAAAGTATTGCTTGTAGAGAGACAAATATAATCATTTTAAAACCACACTGCTATTCTTTGGTGTTGAGTAATTTTCTGTCTAAGTGGGTAGATAACGTGTTTCTAAACACTACTAAATTAATCCTGATGATGCCATGATTAAGAAAAATCATGAATGAATAATGAATAATAATGAATGAGAAAGTTACAGAGGCTACAAAAAAACATGCTAACCTCTCACCATTAACCTCTAATAAAAGGTGACATTCTGTAATGTCACCTAATATGAAACATTATATCTCAAATCCAAATTGCTGGAGCATAGCACCAAATGTAAAACTGTAAGCTTCACTGTCCAAACACATATGGTGTGGACTATGTGTGCCTGGTAAACACATGTGGATCTGGTGAACAGTTATCACTTGTTGACCAACTACAGGAATACTGACCTCAGAGTCTCCAGTTTACAGTGGGGATTCCCCAGTCCAGCAGAGAGCAGCTTCACTCCTGAAACCTTCAGGTCATTGTTACTCAGATCCAGCTCTCTCAGGTGTGAGGGGTTTGACTTCAGAGCTGAGACCAGAGAAGCACAGCCTTTCTCTGTGACTCCACAGCCTGACAGCCTGACAAAGAGATCATCATGATTTCACAAACACACTGTTAATTTAACACCAGTAGTGTAGAAGGACAATGGCAGATGCATTTGGTTTATTCTCTGAAACAACATATAGATTCATCTTCCGTCTCCTAGAATTGTATGGTCATATTGTTATACTAATGTGAACATCAATGCAGTGATTCAATATGTTTTTCAATATAGTATTATATACATACTATAATATATATTTTTCTCTAAACTGATGATTAGTACTTAAATATACATTTATGTACTCACAGAGCAGCTCTGGAGGCTTTGACCACTGGCAGCAGCCTCAGAAGACCTTCCTCTGATCTGGAGTATTTTTTCAGGTCAAACACATCCAGCTCCTTTTCTGAAGTCAGCAACACAAAGACCAGAGCTGACCACTGTGCAGGTGACAGTTTGGCTTCTGAGAGACTTCCTGATCTCAGGTAGCTTTGGATCTCCTCCACTAGAGAATGGTCATTCAGTTCATTCAGACAGTGGAACAGATTGATGCACCTCTCTGGGGAGGGATTCTCCCTGATCTTCTCCTTGATGTACTTGACTGTTTCTTCATGGCTCTGTGAGCTGCTTCTTGTCTTTGTCAGTAGGCCTCGTAAATGCTTCTGATTGGACTCCAGTGAGAGGCCCAGAAGGAAGCGGAGGAACAGGTCCAGGTTTCCTGTCTCACTTTGTAAGGCTTTATCCACAGCACTCATGTAGACAGTAACTTCAGTAACTTGCGGTTCGTTCATTAGATTTTCATTGTTGTTGATGAATGAGAGGAACACATATACAGCAGCCAGAAACTCCTGAATGCTCAGATGCACGAAGCAGTACACCTTGTCCTGGTACAGCACACATTCCTCTTTAAAGAGCTGTGTGCACAATCCTGAGTACACTGAGGCTTCATTGACATCAATGCCAGCCTCTTTCAGGTCTTCTTCATAGAAAATCAGATTGCCATTCACAAGCTGTTGAAAAGCCAGTTTTCCCAGTGACAGAATGCTCTCTTTATTCCAGTGTGGACCTGTCTCTTCTTTCCCAAGATACTTTTCATTCTTCTGTTTGGTATGAAACACCACAAGGTGTATGAACATCTCAGTCAGAGTCTTGGGCATCTCTTCTCTCTGGTCTGTACTCAACATGTGTTCAAGGACTGTTGCAGAAATCCAACAGAAGACTGGAATGTGGCACATGATGTGGAGGCTCCTTGATGTCTTTATGTGTGAGATGATTCTTCTGGCCAGGTCCTCATCACTGAATCTCTTCCTGAAGTACTCCTCCTTCTGTGGGTCATTGAACCCTCGTACCTCTGTCACCTGGTCAACACACCCTGAAGGGATCTTATTGGCTGCTGCAGGTCGGGTAGTTATCCAGAGGAGAGCAGAGGGAAGCAGATTTCCCTTGATGAGATTTGTCAGCAGAACATCCACTGATGTTGACTCTGTGACGTCACAACAGATCTTGTTCTTCTGGAAGTCTAGGGGCAGTCGGCACTCATCCAGACCATCAAAGATGAACAGAACTTTGTACTTGTCGTAGTTGGAGATTCTTGATTCTTTGGTTTCCTTTGAGAAGTGATTGAGAAGTTCGATCAAAGTGTGTTTTTCCTTTTTCATCAAATTCAGCTCCCGAAAAGGGAATGAAAATACAAATTGGACATCCTGATTTGCTTTTCCTTCAGCCCAGTCCAGAATGAACTTCTGCACAGAGACTGTTTTTCCAATGCCAGCGACTCCCTTTGTCAGCACAGTTCTGATAGGTTTGTCTTGTCCAGTTAAGGGTCTGAAGATGTCGTTACATTTGACTGCAGTCTCTGGTCTTGCTTGTTTCCTGGTTGTTGTCTCAATCTGTCTCAGCTCATGTTCATTATTGACCTCTCCTGTTCCACCCTCTGTGATGTAGAGCTCTGTGTAGATCTTATTGAGAAGTGTTGGGTTTCCTTGTTTAGCGATCCCCTCAAATACACATTGAAACTTCTTCTTTAGATTAGATTTGAGTTCACGTTGGCAAATCACAGCAAGCTCATCTGAATGAAGAAATAACACAGAGGATATTAATATTACGTCTGATTTAATGCCTACAGTATTGTAAGACTGTGTTATAAAGTTTAAATTGTAATAATGTATTCTCTTAACTGTCTGTATAAATGTGTAAATGTTTTCATAATGCATTACAGACTGGTGTGACTGATTTATATCATTATTATTCGTATTAATGATGCTATCTCTCTCCTCGTCTCTGTCTCTGTCTCTGTCTCTGTCTCTGTCTCTGTCTCTGTCTCTGTCTCTGTCTCTGTCTCTGTCTCTGTCTCTGTCTCTGTCTCTGTCTCTCTCTCTCTCTCTCTCTCTCTGAGAAGCAGGAGGCAGACAGCTCTTACTTTTCTCCAGTGTGTCAGCAAGCTCCTTCTGGTTCATTTTCCTCAGGACGTGCAGTGTGATCTTCAGAGCCCCCTCTCTGGCACTGCTCTCCTGCTTCTCATCTTCAGCATCCACCACTTCCTTATCCTGCTTCTGACTCTCAAAGCCTTCTGGGAGTTCTGGACTAAGAATCCTCTTGAACATCTTCAGCTCGTTCTTCACAAATGTCATAATATTCTCTTCAAGCAACTGAAATAAATCAAGTAAATAAGTTAAGCAAGAGACTAAATGCTTTCTCATTAACACATTAATGAATGATTGACAGATCAACTTTACTTGAGGTAAACAAAAACAAATGTACATAACAGGACCACATACACTGAATATGGAGGCCAGGTCTGTTTGATGACTCTGGGAAGACTGACCACTGAGAATCTCTGACTCTGATCTCTCCTGTTGGTTTCTGTGGACAAAACATGAGATTACATCTCCTCATCCAGGGAGTGCACACACACACACACACTCACACACACACACACACAGGGAGGGAATGTTGTGTTAGTTTAACATTGTTATAGGACTATGAAAATGGAAAAAAGGATTAGCCTATGGATTATGAAAAAAAAAAAAATGGTAAAATGGGAGAGGAGAAATGACTAGAGACAGTGTTGTTTAACTCACTGACCATGACCCATGACTTCTTCTTACCTTTGTTCAGTAGAAGAGTCTCCCTCTCTAAACTCTATAGGACGATGCATAGACCGGTCACTCTTCATGGACACACAGCTGGGTACAGGGGAGGCTGGTCTCTCCTGCTTGATTGGACTTCAACACAACAGAGACAAACATTACGTCTCTCATCTACTCTGAGCTCAAATGGGGAAACATAAGAAGAGTTTCATTCCAAAACGCTATATATCCATTTTCAGAAATGTTCGTAAATTAGCTTTTATTGTTTAAAGAAATTATGAAAGAGATTGGTGTGTTTTTTCACTATCTAATCATGGTATGGGATTGTTCAATGACATACATGTATTTGTTTAAATCTATCACTTGATGGTTTCATTTCAGAGAGACAAATAATCATGTTTTCATCTGCCTCACTCTCAGAGAAATAAGTAGTACTGCTAGGTTTTACACAGTAATAATATATCTGCCTCACTCTCAGAGAAATAAGTAGTACTGCTAGGTTTTACACAGTAATAATATATATATATATATATCTGCCTCACTCTCAGAGAAATAAGTAGTACTGCTAGGTTTTACACAGTAATAATATATATATCTGCCTCACTCTCAGAGAAATAAGTAGTACTGCTA
The DNA here is from genome assembly GCF_020615455.1 of Coregonus clupeaformis. NCBI lineage: Eukaryota > Metazoa > Chordata > Actinopteri > Salmoniformes > Salmonidae > Coregonus > Coregonus clupeaformis. The sequence goes on along the minus strand of NW_025533801.1, from coordinate 156,903 downwards.
GGTTTTACACAGTAATAATATATATATATATCTGTCTCACTCTCAGAGAAATAAGTAGTACTGCTAGGTTTTACACAGTAATAATATATATATCTGCCTCACTCTCAGAGAAATAAGTAGTACTGCTATGTTTTATACAGTCAAATGTGGCCGACCGGCTCGATTCGGTCTTATGTAGCAACATTTAAAATTGTGTTTTTTTTACATTGGATAAAAGTAGAGACTCAGCTAGAAAAAGGTATATCATACACTACAGTTGAGGAACAATGGGAAAGTTATTCTGCTTTGAAAGATGATAAACTTGTAACCTCACTTTTGAGAAAATGGTCTTTGAATGTTTTGGTTCACCTACTGGAGAGCTTTTCTTTATCTACAGTGGTATTACTTTGGCAGATAATGTCATCCATCTAAATAAATAGTTTTTTATATATATAGTTAACTAAAATGTATGATGTTTTTGGTTTATGTCAGTTTCATTGTTTGTTATACTATAAATGGTTATTTTATGGTTGTAAGTGGTAATATTAACTAGAAAATGTTATATTTTGCAATTCTGAGTAATTACTACTACTTTAGTAAGGATAAACAAGGTTACGGGGTCGTTACAATATTTTGAGATCTGGGCCCATATCCAAAAAGCGTCTCAGAGTAGAAAATGTGTCGTATAAGTGCTGAGACTAAAGTCATTTTAGTCCTACTCTTATGGGTATAAATTAAAGCTATGCATGAAGCCTCTTTATTCATAAGTGTCCCACCTAGTTGGCAGATATTCAGGACACCTCATGAGCTGTACTAACCAGTTAAGAGGTTCCAGCAGGTGTCTTGATAATAGAAACATTCAGCGAGTCAGTGGTTCCTGTGCAACATGTAATTGCTTTGGAGCAGTGGCGACCTGTCATTCAGGGCAGTTTAGCAGATGCTTTAGCAGATGCTCTTACCCAGAGCGATTTACAGTAAGTGCATTCATCTTAAGATAGCTAGGTGAGACAACCAGATAATACAGTCAAATATACAGGATACGAACATTCAATTTCAGCTAAACAATGGATATATAGCGTTTTGCAATAATAATAATAATAATAATGATATACATTTAAAATCTATTAATTAAACATCTGAGAACAGTAATATTGAAGGTACCCATAAGCAACCATTTCTGACTAAAAAACACATGTGAAAAATTGTGGAAATAGCATTTAGGAAATAAACTCTTAATAATTCTTAAACAAAATTGTCATCTCACCTCTTAGCTTTGGTGTCATGTTCCCCAGAGAGACTCATTTTAGAGGCAGGACCCCCCTCCTCTCTCTCCCCAGAGAGACTCATTTTAGAGGCAGGGCCCCCCTCCTCTCTCTCCCCAGAGAGACTCATTTTAGACCACTGACCCCTAAACAGAGATCCAACATGTTGGTTGTAGTTAACACAGTAATTCTTGAATGTGAATTGTTATAATTTATTAATTATCTCTTACACAACATTTACTAACAGACATATCGAAACAGTCAGGTGATTTAATGCAATCACATGAATATGTAGTTGTGACATCTCTTCACCATGGCCATGTCACACCCTTATTTGTATTCATTAAAAGTCGGCCATTTATTATTTTTGAATCTGTTCTTTTCTAAACGTATCTGAGAATGTAGACAGAAGGGCTAAAACAGGCTTGATTGATCTGGGGGGGATCAGTGATCTATACAGAAAGGTTTTTTGCAACAATTAAGAGATTTTTTATAATTTAAAGTCGGCTAGGTTATAATGTATAACAGTTAATTTTTTTGTGTAAAGCAGATCAAGGTCTATACCTCAGCCAGTGGCGACCCGTCATTCAGGGCAGGTGGCCTTTCCTGTTTTGCATGTTATTGTGGCATTAATACATGTCACATATCAGTTCGCTAACAACGTAAAAAATATATACACTACCGGTCAAAAGTTTTAGAACACACACTCATTCAAGGGTTTGTCTTTATTTTTACTATTTTCTACATTGTAGAATAATAGTGAAGACATCAAAACTATGAAATAACACATATAGAATCATGTAGTAACCAAAAAAGTGTTAAACAAATCAAAATATATTTAATATTTGAGATTCTTCAAATAGCCACCCTTTGCCTTGATGACAGCTTTGCACACTCTTGGCATTCTCTCAACCAGCAACCCGTTATTCAGGGCAGGTGGCCTTTCCTGTTTTGCATGTTATTTTGGCATTAATACATGTCACATATCAGTTTGCAAAAAATGTAAAAATAAATAAATATATATATCATTGAGTTAATAAAGCCGCATACAAACATGGTCTCCTTTTTGTTTACTTGAGTAAGGCAGCTCCAAAATGCCGGTGTTTCAGCCTAGCTCAGTGCTTTCTGTGGTGGTGGGGTAAGACAGAAGAAAATACGGAGCGCTGTGCCGTGATTGGCTCAGTGTTCTGTCATTCATGGGGACACTACGTCACCGCCAAGTCTAAGGGTAGAGCTAGAAAATGCAAGCCCCTTGGGTGCTGCCATAGAGTTACATTAGAAGTGCCCATCCAAGAAGGTCATTGGCCAACAGATAAAATGACCTCAAATCACATTATATCTACAGTAGCTTTGATTGGACTGATCATGTCAACATCATACTTTCAAAATCTTAGCCAGCAGTCATCATCATGAATCAAGTCGACAATCTACAGGCAAATCCTTTTTAATCCTTGTCATATGAAGATAAATAATGAAGAGAAATGATAGGACAGCTGTTGGGACTCTGCTGTTGGGACTCTGCTGTTGGGACTCTGCTGTTGGGACTCTGCTGTTGGGACTGCTGTCGGGACTCTGCTGTTGGGACTCTGCTGTTGGGACTCTGCTGTTGGGACTCTGCTGTTGGGACTCTGCTGTCGGGACTCTGCTGTTGGGACTCTGCTGTTGGGACTCTGCTGTTGGGACTCTGCTGTTGGGACTCTGCTGTTGGGACTCTGCTGTCGGGACTCTGCTGTTGGGACTCTGCTGTTGGGACTCTGCTGTTGGGCTTTATGTAGGCCCTAATAGTTTGTAGTTTAGCCTAGACCTACGAGAGTCTGCCCGTCTTTCCTACATATCAACACATTCATCCCACTTCTAATGTTACCGAGAAATATGTGCCACAGTTTCAACAGCCATTGTGTAACTGCGTAGGATACACACTTACTTTCACGTTCATATGAGGAAATCACATAACTTCTTACAGTCGCTAGTGCAGCCGCCTGTTCTCTTGCAGATGAAGTAGCTTTTATAGGCAACTCATTCAACCAGCCTAAACAACAGTAAATAAAAGATGTCAAATGGTCAAAAGTCAATCCTGATATAGCCATGTACATCAAAGAGAGGTGTATTGCTACAGATGTAGGATCTTAATTTTAGCCAGTTTGCTACAGCAGGAAAATAATCCTGCAGCAACAGGACATTTGAATTATTATGGGAATGGCCGGCAGGGATGTAGCTCAGTTGGTAGAGCATGGCATTTGCAACGCCAGGGTTGTGGGTTCGATTCCAGTATAAAAAATAAAAATGTATGCGCTCGCAATGTAAGTCGCTCTGGATAAGAGCGTCTGCTAAATGACTAAAATGTAAAAAATCACCATGTAGAATTATGTGTACAGATGTAGGATCTTAATTTGATCACCCCCCACTGCAGAATAACTTTCCCTCAACGCAGTAAATTTAAAACTTGTAGTGTATTTGAGGTTTTAAAAGGCTTCTGAAGTTTGTAATTTCCACTTAGAAATGGCAGACTTGAGTTTCCCTTACTAAAAATGTATCAACCGCTACAAAAATGTCCATTAATTATAATTCACATTTCCTGTTGCTGCAGGAACATTTTCCTGCTGTAGCAAACTGGCTCAAATTAAGATCCTACATATGTACATGCAAATGTACTTGGCGAATAAAGGTGATTCTGATTCTGCAAAGGTTGAGTCTCTAGATTCCCTTGCTGCTCTGGGGAAATAATGAAATGGAAATCATGGGTGATTTAAACTGGGCCTGGTTATCTCCAAACTTTGAGACCATGTCATTTGTTATATTTCACCCAATTGATAAAGGCAGCTAGAAGGCTGAACCCAGAAGACAACTCTAAATCAACACCTACTGATATTATCCTAAAATCCTTTCACTCATATTGTTGTGTCTCTTTGTTCAACGGACGTCGGGTAGCCTGTGATATTAATATTGTAGCAAACAGCGGGGCAGGGCAGTGAACCCAGGTCGCTGGCCAAAACTAGGTTAACCCTATTGCTGCGATTGGAATTGTAACCTGTCTCACACTGCCCCCTATAAAAGCAAGTCCTGTGCTTCGACTACTCAGACCCCTCACACATCCGGGCCGTGCAATCTGATGGCCTCACAGACACCATACTACTTCTGACACCAATGTAGCAAACAGCGGGGCAGGGAAGTGAACCCAGGTTGCACTTGTAAAAAGGCAAACAACCTACGCATCGCGCCACTGGCGCCAATTGGGTTACTTGGTTGGAATTGCATCATAGTACATGGGAATAATGATGCATTTTATTTAGTAAAGTGGTTTCTTGCATCAAACACAACAACATTTTCAGTCACCTCCTCCTTGTGTGAAGGACAAGTAGATAAACAGGTTAATGTCAAGCTCTGCATGTTTTTTGGAATGTCTCATGGAATGTAGGCTTACATTGAACACCACACATTGGCTGCTACTGTAGGCTGAATGATAGAACAGCTATTTCCATGTTAAATGTTATTGGAGGCCTTTTTTACATTATGATCAAATAGCCTACTTGGTCTCTGTTAAAACTGTAACTTAAAGTGGGTACAGCCTCAGTGTTCACAGTAAACTCACGCCGGAAGTTGCACGGATCGCTACACTATAGTAGAACTATGATACAATTACATTTATCATACGAAATGTGAAATGTAGAACTATGACGAATGAATATTGATGTATTGAATTCACAGGAGGTTGGTGGCACCTTAATTGGGGAGGACGGGCTTTTGGTAATGGCTGGAGCGGAATAGGTGGAATGGTATCATTAATATGAGCCGTCCTCCCCTCAGCAACCTCCACTGATTGGATTTGACTTGCCCACGTCCAGTTAGCGCCATTTTGTATGATTAAACTGTCAAGTCATTATATATTTTCCGTTCTGCTCAGAGCACCTTCCTGATGACTGGCACTCTGTACATTCCTATGGATGAGGCCTGTGCTGGAATGTGAAGCTAACTGAAGCTAGCTAACTTTAGAAAACCAGTATATCTAGCTTGCATCATAGTCCACCCCTCAGGCTAAGTTCAGGTTTCAGCATGAGGCAGACATCAACAGCCGAGTTGTAGGCTTCTACCTGGGTCGTATTCATTAGTTTACACAGCAGCCAACAGTTTTGCAACAATTCATAAACAGTTTACTCCAAACGCTGTACAACGTGACCTAAACGGTTTCTGTTGCCAAACGTTTTTCTACGGTGGGCACTAATGAACACACACAACCTGTTTTGAGGAAGTGTAAGTTGTTGTTAGTCTTTCCACAGTATTTATTTGTCTCTCTTTCACACAACATACCTTCCTGAGTGAAAAGAGTTAACAGTAGATTAGAAAGAGAAAATGTTGTTGCTTGTTGTGTTTTAAGCCTGTTTTGAGAAGACAAGTCTATAGACCTATGATACAGTACACTCTTAGAAAAAATAGTTCCAAAAGGGTCCTCTGGCTGTCCCCATAGGAGAACGCTTTTGGGTTCCAGGTAGAACCCTTCTGGCTTCCATGTAGAACCCTCTGTGGAAAGGGTTCTTCATGGAACCCAAAAGGGTTCTACCTAGTACCAAAAAGGGTTCTACAAAGGGTTCTCCTATGGGGACAGCCAAAGAACCCTTTTAGATTCTAGATAGTGTAGGAGCGATCACCCTGGGGCACACAGATGGAAACAGAACGTATTCACCCCACGCATCTAATTTATATCCAAAACATTTTAAGGAGAGTAGGCCTATTATAACACTGTCCACAAAACATATAATCAACTATATGAATACACATAACAATATCATCAACTATATGAATACACATAACAATATCATCAAATATATGAATACACATAACAATATCATCAACTATATGAATACACATAACAATATCATCAACTATATGAATACACATAACAATATAATAAACTATATTAATACACATAACAATATCATCAACTATATGAATACACATAACAATATCATAAACTATTTTAATACACATAACAATATCATCAACTATATTAATACACATAACAATATCATCAACTATATGAATACACATAACAATATCATCAACTATATTAATATCATAACAATCGTCGTCTTACCTTTTATATGTCTCTCAATAGAAGCAGAGTCTGGAATGATCATTCAGTCACTGAAAGTTACTTTCGTTTGCTGAACTCATTTACATATCAGGTTCTTCCCTCTCACTCTCACTCTCACTCACACCCTCACTCACTCTCACTCTCACTCTCACTCTCAGTCTCTCACTCTGTCACACTCTGGCTCCAGGACTTGTGTATTTGAGCCAGGGTGTATGTTGTTTGTTGGGTTTTGGGTGTATTTTTATGTTTGCATGTCTGTCACGTTTATTTCTAGGTGAGGAGTTCTGTTGTGTCTATTTCTAGGTTGTGGTTGTGTTTCCTTGTTTGTATTCATTGACTCCCAATCGGAGGTAACGAGTGTCAGCTGTCGGCTCGTTATCTCTGATTGGGAGCCATATTTAAGATGTAGGTTTTCTTGTGTTAGTTGTGGGTTATTGTTCCGTGTTCAGTCGTTGTACTGTGGACTTCACTTTCGTCATTTTTGTTTGTTGTTTATCGTGGTTTCTTTAATTAATTAAAGTCTACGATGTTCGCTCAACACGCTGCGTATTGGTCCGCTCCTTCAGACGATCGTGACAGAATAACCCACCCTAAAAGGACCAAGCAGCGCGTCCAGGAGCAAAGGGTCTGGACATGGGAGGAGGCGCCGGGTCAGGAGAGAACGTTGGTGGATGTCCTCCTCGGCTGGGGACATATTACCCAGGAGGAGGCCGTCCGGTACCGGAGGGCGATGAAGGGGGAGAACCTGGCAGGAGAGGAGCAACGGCATCGGCAGGTGTTTCGTCGGAAGGACGAGAGGCAACCCCAAGAAATTTTTGGGGGGGGGCACATGGCTTGGGCAGCTGAGCAGCGGGAGGCTGCCACAGGGAGAAAAGGAGAGAAGGCTAACGGAGTACGGGAGCCATTGGCGAGTAGAGGAAGGGAAGTGTTTGTGGCACGGCGTGAAAGACTGATGTGTGTTGCCAGTCCGGTCCGGCCCGTTCCTGATCCTCGGTTGAGGCCAGTGGTGTGTGTTCCCGGTACGGACCGGCCTGTTCCTACTCCAAGCACCAGGTCCACGGTGTGCTACGCCAGTCCGGCCCGGCCTGTTCCGGCCACTCGCACCAGGGATACGGTGCGCGTCGCCAGCTCAGCCCGGCCTGTTCCTACTCCACGCACCAGGGATACGGTGCGCCGCCCAGCCCGGCCCGGCCTGTTCCGGCCACTTTCGCACCAGGGATACGGTGCGCGTCGCCAGCCCAGCCCGGCCTGTTCCTGCTCCCCGCACCATGGATACGGTGCGCTTCGCCAGCCCGGCCCGGCCTGTTCCGGCCACCCGCACCAGGGATACGGTGCGCGTCGCCAGCCCAGCCCGGCCTGTTCCTGCTCCCCGCACCATGGATACGGTGCGCTTCGCCAGCCCGGCCCGGCCTGTTCCGGCCACCCGCACCAGGGAGACGGTGCGCGTCGCCAGCCCAGCCCGGCCTGTTCCTGCTCTCCGCACTAGGCGTGAGGTGAGTCCCCAGGGTCCAGCATGCCCTGTTCCGGCTCCCCGCACTAGGCGTTATGGGAGTCCCCAGGGTCCAGCATGCCCTGTTCCGACTCCCCGCACTAGCCCTGAGATGCGTGTTCTCAGCCCGGTACCTCCAGTTCCGGCACCACGCATCAGGCCTACGGTGCGTCCCCAGGGCCAAGCATGCCCTGTTGCTGCTCCCCGCACTAGGCGTTATAGGAGTCCCCAGGGTCCAGCATGCCCTGTTCCGGCTCCCCGCACTAGGCGTTATGGGAGTCCCCAGGGTCCAGCATGCCCTGTTCCGACTCCCCGCACTAGCCCTGAGATGCGTGTTCTCAGCCCGGTACCTCCAGTTCCGGCACCACGCACCAGGCCTACGATGCGCCTCAGACGGCCAGAGTCTGCCGTCTGCCCAACGGGGCCTGAACTGCCCGTCTGCCCAAAGCCTGCAAAGCCGCCCGTCTGCCATGAGCCATCAGAGCCGTCCGCCAGACCGGAGCCGCTAGAGCCTTCCGCCAGACAGGATCAGCCAGAGCCTTCCGCCAGACAGGATCAGCCAGAGCCTTCTGCCAGACAGGATCAGCCAGAGCCTTCTGCCAGACAGGATCAGCCAGAGCCTTCTGCCAGACAGGATCAGCCAGAGCCTTCCGCCAGACAGGATCCGCCAGATCCGTCAGCCAGCCATGAGCAGCCAGATCCGTCAGCCAGCCATGAGCAGCCAGATCCGTCAGCCAGCCATGAGCAGCCAGATCCGTCAGCCAGCCATGAGCAGCCAGATCCGTCAGCCAGCCATGAGCAGCCAGATCCGTCAGCCAGCCATGAGCCGTCCAGCCAGGATCCACCAGCCAGCCAGGATCCGCCAGAGCCAGCCAGCCAGGATTCGCCATTTAGTCAGGTGCTGCCCCTTAGCTCGGTGTGGCTCCTTATCCTGGTGCTGTCCCTTATCCTGGTGCTGTCCCTTAGCCTGGTACTGCCCCTTAGTCCTGTACTGCCCTTTAGTCCGGTACTGCCCCGTAGTCCGGTACTGCCCCTTGTCCCGGTGCTGCCCCTTATCCCGGTGCTGCCCCTTAGTCCGGTGCTGCCCCTTAGTCCGGTACTGTCCCGTAGTCAGGTGCCGCCCCGGAGTCCGGTGCCGCCCCTTAATCCAGTGGGGTTGAGTTGGGGGGTGGTCATGAGGAAGGGAGGACGGAAGCGGAGAGTGACTAAGGTGGGATGGGGACCACGACCAGAAGCAGAACCGCCACCGTGGACAGACGCCCACCCAGACCCTCCCCTAGACTGTATGCTGGTGCGCCCGGAGTTCGCACCTTTAGGGGGGGGTACTGTCACACTCTGGCTCCAGGACTTGTGTATTTGAGCCAGGGTGTATGTTGTTTGTTGGGTTTTGGGTGTATTTTTATGTTTGCATGTCTGTCACGTTTATTTCTAGGTGAGGAGTTCTGTTGTGTCTATTTCTAGGTTGTGGTTGTGTTTCCTTGTTTGTATTCATTGACTCCCAATCGGAGGTAACGAGTGTCAGCTGTCGGCTCGTTATCTCTGATTGGGAGCCATATTTAAGATGTAGGTTTTCTTGTGTTAGTTGTGGGTTATTGTTCCGTGTTCAGTCGTTGTACTGTGGACTTCACTTTCGTCATTTTTGTTTGTTGTTTATCGTGGTTTCTTTAATTAATTAAAGTCTACGATGTTCGCTCAACACGCTGCGTATTGGTCCGCTCCTTCAGACGATCGTGACACACTCTCACTTACACTCCCACTCCCACTCACACTCACACTCACACTCACACTCACACTCACACTCACACTCACACTCACTCTCTCACACACACACACACACACACACACTCACACACACACACACACGCACACGCACACACACACACAAACACACACACACACACACACACACACACACACACACACACAACCAATGGAACAAATAACTAATTGACTAAATAAAACAGACATGTACAGAAACATATCGTTGGCTCAAAAGGTCCAAGAAATATTACATTTTATTACTAACTGACTTATAAAATAAACTTTAATTTGAGGCATTAGAATGTATGTAAGAGACATGATTGTGTGAAATCTATGTCAATGTAGAGCAGCATAAAGTACAAGAACAGATGGATTGCAGTGATGAGTGACATACACCTACAGGTAACTGCCAAAATAAAGGAAACACCAACATAGTGTCTTAACAGGGCGTTTTGCCTCCAGGAGCCACCAGAACAATGCTCCTTGGTGTAGATATGTCTTGGCATACATTCTACAAGTGTCTGGAACTCTATTGGAGGGATGTGACATCATTCCTCCACAAGAAATTCCATCATTTGGTGCTTTGTTGATGATGGTGGAAAACACTGTCTCAGGCGCCGCTCCAGAATCGACCATCAGTGTTAAATTGGGTTGAGACCTGGTGACTGAGACGGCCATGGCACATTGTGAAACATCAGCAAGTTCAGCAATCTTCATCACTGAAGCTCCTGCCAAACGTGCCCCAACAATCACCAGTCGTTAAGCTCTTCCCGAGCAGGGTTGCAGTCTCTCTTCGTTGCAGCTCCTCTCTCCCCAGGGGTAACAGCTCCTCTCTCCCCAGGGGTAACAGCTCCTCTCTCCCCAGGGGTAGCAACTCCTCTCCCCCCAGGGGTAGCAGCTCCTCTCTAACCAGGGGTAGCAACTTCTCTCTCCCCAGGGGTAGCAGCTCCTCTCTCCCCAGGGGTAACAGCTCCTCTCTCCCCAGGGGTAACAGCTCCTCTCTCCCCAGGGGTAGCAGCTCCTCTCTCCCCAGGGGTGAAGCTCCTCTCTCCCCAGGGGTAGCAGCTCCTCTCTCCCCAGGGGTAGCAGCTCCCTCTCTCCCCAGGGGTATCAGCTCCTCTCTCCCCCATGGGGGTAGCAACTCCTCTCTCCCCCAGGGGTAGCAGCTCCTCTCTACCCAGGGGTAGCAGCTCCTCTCTCCCCAGGGGTAACAGCTCCTCTCTCCCCAGGGGTAACAGCTCCCTCTCTCCCCAGGGGTAGCAGCTCCTCTCTCCCCCAGGGGTAGAAGCTCCTCTCTCCCCAGGGGTAGCAGCTCCTCTCTCCCCCAGGGGTAGCAGCTCCTCTCTCCCCAGGGGTATCAGCTCCTCTCTCCCCCATGGGGGTAGCAACTCCTCTCTCCCCAGGGGTAGCAGCTCCTCTCTTCCAGGGGTAGCAACTTCTCTCTCCCCAGGGTAGCAGCCCTCTCTCCCCCAGGGGTAACAGCTCCTCTCTCCCCAGGGGTAACAGCTCCTCTCTCCCCAGGGGTAGAAGCTCCTCTCTCCCCAGGGGTAACAGCTCCTCTCTCCCCAGGGGTAGCAGCTCCTCTCTACCTAGGGGTAGCAGCTCTACTCTCCCCAGGGGTATCAGCTCCTCTCTCCCCAGGGGTAGCAACTCCTCTCTCTCCAGGGGTAGCAACTTCTCTCTCCCCAGGGGTAGCAACTTCTCTCTCCCCAGGGGTAACAGCTCCTCTCTCCCCAGGGGTAACAGCTCCTCTCTCCCCAGGGGTAACAGCTCCTCTCTCCCCAGGGGTAACAGCTCCTCTCTCCCCAGGGGTAGCAACTCCTCTCTCCCCAGGGGTAGAAGCTCCTCTCTCCCAGAGGTAACAGTAGTGGTAGTCGGTGGTGGTGGTTGTAGCTGTGACTGGAGTGAGGCATTTCCAGGGGCTTTTCTAGGATTTGAAGACAAAGCCAGTATGGGGGGTCCAGGGCATTTCAACAGATAAATGCATGAATTTGATACACTTTGAGATTAACATTGAGAGATTAGAACATTGAGAGATTAGATATTTCTCAGGTAACTTGCACCTTCCCACCTGCCACAGCAGACACTGTCAGTACTCAATTACAGTTGCTACTGTGGGTCTCTCTACTCTGGAACACTCTCTACTCTGGAACACTCTCTACTCTGGAACACTCTCTACTCTGGAACACGCTCTACTCTGGAACACTCTCTACTCTGGAACACTCTCTACCCTGGAACACTCTCTACTCTGGAACACTCTCTACTCTGGAACACTCTCTACTCTGGAACACTCTCTACTCTGGAACACTCTCTACTCTGGGACACTCTCTACTATGGAACACTATCTACTCTGGAACACTCTCTACTCTGGAACACTCTCTACTCTGGAACACTCTCTACTCTGGAACACTCTCTACTCTGGGACACTCTCTACTCTGGAACACTCTCTACTCTGGAACACTCTCTACTCTGGAACACTCTCTACTCTGGAACACTCTCTACTCTGGAACACTCTCTACTCTGGAACACGCTCTACTCTGGAACACTCTCTACTCTGGAACACTCTCTACCCTGGAACACTCTCTACTCTGGAACACTCTCTACTCTGGAACACTCTCTACTCTGGAACACTCTCTACTCTGGAACACTCTCTACTCTGGAACACTCTCTACCCTGGAACACTCTCTACTCTGGAACACTCTCTACCATGGAACACTCTCTACTCTGGAACACTCTCTACTCTGGAACACTCTCTACTCTGGGACACTCTCTACTCTGGAACACTCTCTACTCTGGAACACTCTCTACTCTGGAACACTCTCTACTCTGGAACACTCTCTACTCTGGAACACTCTCTACTCTGGAACACTCTCTACTCTGGAACACTCTCTACCCTGGAACACTCTCTACTCTGGAACACTCTCTACTCTGGAACACTCTCTACTCTGGAACACTCTCTACTCTGGAACACTCTCTACCATGGAACACTCTCTACCATGGAACACTCTACTCTGGAACACTTTCTACTCTGGAACACTCTCTACTCTGGAACACTCTCTACTCTGGAACACTCTCTTCTCTGGAACACTCTCTACTCTGGAACACTCTCTACTCTGGAACACTCTCTACCATGGAACACATACATCTACAGTGTATTGCCAAAAACCACTCAACAACTTCAAACAAAGACTCTCTCTCTCACACAACAAAACTTAAATATGCCATTTAGCAGACGCTTTTATCCAAAGCAATTTACAGTCATGTGCGCATACATACATATTTTTTTTTACATATGCGTGTTCCTGGGGATCGAACCCACTACCCTGGCGTTACAAGCGCCATGCTCTACCAATTGAGCTACAGAGGACCACACAAACAAAACATAAAAAATTTATTATCATAACATTATGGTGCTTTTAAAACTCACATCACTGTGATTGATCCATTTGAAGAAAGAAGTTCAACAGGTTGAAACTGAGTGAAAAACATGGTTGTTGTGGGTGTTGTATATTATGTATACACATAGGCTATATATGAGCCCAAACCCAAAAAAACTAGTGATAAAATAATGATTGAACCATTATACAATACATAGCCTACTGTGTATTACGCACGGCAGAAAAACATTAAAAACTGAAAAAAGATTGAAGATGTCTTTGGTACATAATTGGTCTTGCCTTGACTCTAGCCAACTCTTCTCACCCGAGGGGTAGCAGCTCCTCTCTCCCCAGGGGTAGCAGCTCCACTCTCCCCAGGGGTAGCAGCTCCTCTCTCCCCAGGGGTAACAGCTCCTCTCTCCCCAGGGGTAGCAGCTCCTCTCTCCCCAGGGGTATCAGCTCCTCTCTCCACAGGGGTAACAGCTCCTCTCTCCCCAGGGGTAACAGCTCCTCTCTCCCCAGGGGTAGCAGCTCCTCTCTACCCAGGGGTAGCAGCTCCACTCTCCCCAGGGGTAACAGCTCCTCTCTCCCCAGGGGTAACAGCTCCTCTCTCCCCAGGGGTAGCAGCTCCTCTCTCCCCAGGGGTATCAGCTCCTCTCTCCACAGGGGTAACAGCTCCTCTCTCCCCAGGGGTAACAGCTCCTCTCTCCCCAGGGGTAGCAGCTCCCTCTCTACCCAGGGTAGCAGCTCCACTCTCCCCAGGGGTAGCAGCTCCTCTCTCCCCAGGGGTAGCAGCTCCACTCTCCCCAGGGGTAGAAACTCCTCTCTACCCAGGGGTAGCAACTTCTCTCTCCCCAGGGGTAGCAGCTCCTTTCTCCCCAGGGGTAGCAGCTCCACTCTCCCCAGGGGTAGCAGCTCCTCTCTCCCCAGGGGTAGCAGCTCCTCTCTCCCCAGGGGTAGCAGCTCCTCTCTCCCCAGGGGTAGCAGCTCCTCTCTCCCCAGGGGTAGCAGCTCCTCTCTCCCCAGGGGTAGCAGCTCCTCTCTCCCCAGGGGTAGCAGCTCCTCTCTCCCCAGGGGTAGCAACTCCTCTCTCTCCAGGGGTAGAAGTACCTCTCTCCCAGAGGTAGCTGCTTCTCTCTCCCCAGGGGTAACAGCTCCTCTCTCCCCAGGGGTAACAGCTCCTCTCTCCCAGAGGTAGCTGCTCCTCTCTCCCCAGGGGTAACAGCTCCTCTCTCCCCAGGGGTAGCAACTCCTCTCTCCCCAGGGGTAGAAGCTCCTCTCTCCCAGAGGTAACAGTAGTGGTAGTCGGTGGTGGTGGTTGTAGCTGTGACTGGAGTGAGGCATTTCCAGGGGCTTTTCTAGGATTTGAAGACAAAGACAGTATGGGGGGTCCAGGGCATTTCAACAGATAAATGCATGAATTTGATGCACTTTGAGATGAACATTGAGAGATTAGAACATTGAGAGATTAGACATTTCTCAGGTAACGTGCACCTTCCCACCTGCCACAGCAGACACTGTCAGTGCTCAATTACAGTTGCTACTGTGGGTCTCTCTACTCTGGAACACTCTCTACTCTAGAACACTCTCTACTCTGGAACACTCTCTACTCTGGAACACTCTCTACTCTGGAACAATCTCTACCATGGAACACTCTCTACTCTGGAACACTGTCTACTCTGGAACACTCTCTACCATGGAACACTCTCTACTGTGGAACACTCTCTACCATGGAACACTCTCTACTCTGGAACACTCTACTCTGGAACACTCTCTACTCTGGAACACTCTCTACTCTGGAACACTCTCTACTCTGGAACACTCTCTACCATGGAACACTCTCTACTCTGGAACACTCTACTCTGGAACACTCTCTACCATGGAACACTCTCTACTCTGGAACACTATCTACTATGGAACACTCTCTACCATGGAACACTCTCTACAATGGAACACTCTCTACTCTGGAACACTCTCTACTCTGGAACACTCTCTACTCTGGAACACTCTCTACTCTGGAACACTCTACTCTGGAACACTCTCTACCATGGAACACTCTCTAGTCTGGAACACTCTCTACTCTGGAACACTCTCTACCATGGAACACTCTCTACTCTGGAACACTCTACTCTGGAACACTCTCTACTCTGGAACACTCTCTACTCTGGAACACTCTCTACTCTGGAACACTCTCTACCATGGAACACTCTCTACTCTGGAACACTCTACTCTGGAACACTCTCTACTCTGGAACACTCTCTACTCTGGAACACTCTCTACTCTGGAACACTCTCTACCATGGAACACTCTCTACTCTGGAACACTCTCTACTCTGGAACACTCTCTCACTCTGGAACACTCTTTACTCTGGAACACTCTCTACTCTGGAACTCTCTCTACTCTGGAACACTCTCTACTCTGGAACACTCTCTACTCTGGAACACTCTCAACTCAGGAACACTCTCTACTCTGGATCACTCTCTACTCAGGAACACTCCCTACTCTGGAACACTCTCTACTCTGGAACACTCTCTCACTCTGGAACACTCTCTACTCTGGAACACTCTCAACTCAGGAACACTCTCTACTCTGGAACACTCTCTACTCAGGAACACTCCCTACTCTGGAACACTCTCTACTCTGGAACACTCTCTAGTCTGGAACACTCTCTAGTCTGGAACACTCTCTACTATGGAACACACCCTACTCTGGAACACTCTCTAGTCTGGAACACTCTCTACTCTGGAACACTCTCTACTCTGGAACACTCTCTACTCTGGAACACTCTCTACTCTGGAAAACTCTCTACTCTGGAACACTCTCTACTCTGGAACACTCTCTACTCTGGAACACTCTCTAATATGGAAAACTCTACTCTGGAACACTCTCTACTCTGGAACACTCTCTACTCTGGAAAACTCTCTTCTCTGGAACACTCTCTACTCTGGAACACTCTCTACCATGGAACACTCTCTACCATGGAACACATACATCTACAGTGTATTGCCAAAAACCACTCAACAACTTCAAACAAAGACTCTCTCTCTCACACAACAAAACTTAAATATGCCATTTAGCAGACGCTTTTATCCAAAGCAATTTACAGTCATGTGCGCATACATACATATTTTTTTTTACATATGCGTGTTCCTGGGGATCGAACCCACTACCCTGGCGTTACAAGCGCCATGCTCTACCAGTTGAGTTACAGAGGACCACACAAACAAATCACATCAAAAATGTATTATCATAACATTATGGTGCTTTTAAAACTCACATCACTGTGATTGATCCATTTGAAGAAAGAAGTTCAACAGGTTGAAACTGAGTGAAAAACATGGTTGTTGTGGGTGTTGTATATTATGTATACACATAGGCTATATATGAGCCCAAACCCAAAAAAACTAGTGATAAAATAATGATTGAACCATTATACAATACATAGCCTACTGCGTATTACGCACGGCAGAAAAACATTAAAAACTGAAAAAAGATTGAAGATGTCTTTGGTACATAATTGGTCTAGCCTTGACTCTAGCCAACTCTTCTCACCCGAGGGGTAGCAGCTCCTCTCTACCCAGGGGTAGCAACTTCTCTCTCCCCAGGGGTAACAGCTCCTCTCTCCCAGGGGTAGCAGCTCCTCTCTCCCCAGGGGTAGCAGCTCCACTCTCCCCAGGGGTAGCAGCTCCTCTCTCCCCAGGGGTAGCAGCTCCACTCTCCCCAGGGGTAGAAACTCCTCTCTACCCAGGGGTAGCAACTTCTCTCTCCCCAGGGGTAGCAGCTCCTTTCTCCCCAGGGGTAGCAGCTCCTCTCTCCCCAGGGGTAGCAGCTCCTCTCTCCCCAGGGGTAGCAGCTCCTCTCTCCCCAGGGGTAGCAGCTCCTCTCTCCCCAGGGGTAGCAACTCCTCTCTCTCCAGGGGTAGAAGTACCTCTCTCCCAGAGGTAGCTGCTTCTCTCTCCCCAGGGGTAACATCTCCTCTCTCCCCAGGGGTAGCAGCTCCTCTCTCCCCAGGGGTAGCAGCTCCTCTCTCCCCAGGGGCAGCAGCTCCTCTCTCCCCAGTGGTAGCAGCTCCTCTCTCCCCAGGGGTAACAGCTCCTCTCTCCCCAGGGGTAGCAGCTCCTCTCTCCCCAGGGGTAGAAGTACCTCTCTCCCAGAGGTAGCTGCTTCTCTCTCCCCAGGGGTAACAGCTCCTCTCTCCCCAGGGGTAACAGCTCCTCTCTCCCAGAGGTAGCTGCTTCTCTCTCCCCAGGGGTAACAGCTCCTCTCTCCCCAGGGGTAGCAACTCCTCTCTCTCCAGGGGTAGAAGATCCTCTCTCCCAGAGGTAACAGTAGTGGTAGTCGGTGGTGGTGGTTGTAGCTATGACTGGAGTGAGGCATTTCCAGGGGCTTTTCTAGGATTTGAAGACAAAGACAGTATGGGGGGTCCAGGGCATTTCAACAGATAAATGCATGAATTTGATGCACTTTGAGATGAACATTGAGAGATTAGAACATTGAGAGATTAGACATTTCTCAGGTAACGTGCACCTTCCCACCTGCCACAGCAGACACTGTCAGTACTCAATTACAGTTGCTACTGTGGGTCTCTCTACTCTGGAACACTCTCTACTCTAGAACACTCTCTACTCTGGAACACTCTCTACTCTGGAACACTCTCTACTCTGGAACAATCTCTACCATGGAACACTCTCTACTCTGGAACACTGTCTACTCTGGAACACTCTCTACCATGGAACACTCTCTACTCTGGAACACTCTCTACCATGGAACACTCTCTACTCTGGAACACTCTACTCTGGAACACTCTCTACTCTGGAACACACTCTACTCTGGAACACTCTCTACTCTGGAACACTCTCTACCATGGAACACTCTCTACTCTGGAACACTCTACTCTGGAACACTCTCTACCATGGAACACTCTCTACTCTGGAACACTATCTACTATGGAACACTCTCTACCATGGAACACTCTCTACAATGGAACACTCTCTACTCTGGAACACTCTCTACTCTGGAACACTCTCTACTCTGGAACACTCTCTACTCTGGAACACTCTACTCTGGAATACTCTCTACCATGGAACACTCTCTAGTCTGGAACACTCTCTACTCTGGAACACTCTCTACCATGGAACACTCTCTACTCTGGAACACTCTACTCTGGAACACTCTCTACCATGGAACACTCTCTACTCTGGAACACTCTCTACTCTGGAACACTCTACTCTGGAACACTCTCTACCATGGAACACTCTCTACTCTGGAACACTCTCTAGTCTGGAACACTCTCTACTCTGGAACACTATCTACCATGGAACACTCTCTACTCTGGAACACTCTACTCTGGAACACTCTCTACTCTGGAACACTCTCTACTCTGGAACACTCTACTCTGGAACACTCTCTACCATGGAACACTCTCTACTCTGGAACACTCTCTACTCTGGAACACTCTCTACCATGGAACACTCTCTACTCTGGAACACTCTACTCTGGAACACTCTCTACCATGGAACACTCTCTACTCTGGAACACTCTCTACTCTGGAACACTCTACTCTGGAACACTCTCTACCATGGAACACTCTCTACTCTGGAACACTCTCTACTCTGGAACACTCTGTACTCTGGAACACTCTCTACTCTGGAACACTCTGTACACTGGAACACTCTCTACTCTGGAACACTCTGTACTCTGGAACACTCTCTACTCTGGAACACTCTGTACACTGGAACACTCTCTACCATGGAACACTCTCTACTCTGGAACACTCTCTACCATGGAAAACTCACTACTCTGGAACACTCTCTACTCTGGAACACCCTCTACTCTGGAACACTTTCTACCATGGAAACCTCTCCACCATGGAACACTCTTTACTCTGGAACACTCTACTCTGGAACACTCTCTATCATGGAACACTCTCTACTCTGGAAAACTCTCCACTCTGGAACACTCTCTACCATGGAACACTCTCTACTCTGGAACACTCTACTCTGGAACACTCTCTACCATGGAACACTCTCTACTCTGGAACACTCTCTACCATGGAACACTCTCTACTCTGGAACACTCTCTACTCTGGAACACTATCTACCATGGAACACTCTCTACTCTGGAACACTCTACTCTGGAACACTCTCTACTCTGGAATACTCTCTACTCTGGAACACTCTACTCTGGAACACTCTCTACCATGGAACACTCTCTACTCTGGAACACTCTCTACCATGGAACACTCTCTACTCTGGAACACTCTCTACTCTGGAACACTCTACTCTGGAACACTCTCTACCATGGAACACTCTCTACTCTGGAACACTCTCTAGTCTGGAACACTCTCTACTCTGGAACACTATCTACCATGGAACACTCTCTACTCTGGAACACTCTACTCTGGAACACTCTCTACTCTGGAACACTCTCTACTCTGGAACACTCTACTCTGGAACACTCTCTACCATGGAACACTCTCTACTCTGGAACACTCTCTACTCTGGAACACTCTCTACCATGGAACACTCTCTACTCTGGAACACTCTACTCTGGAACACTCTCTACCATGGAACACTCTCTACTCTGGAACACTCTCTACTCTGGAACACTCTACTCTGGAACACTCTCTACCATGGAACACTCTCTACTCTGGAACACTCTCTACTCTGGAACACTCTGTACTCTGGAACACTCTCTACTCTGGAACACTCTGTACACTGGAACACTCTCTACTCTGGAACACTCTGTACTCTGGAACACTCTCTACTCTGGAACACTCTGTACACTGGAAAACTCTCTACCATGGAAAACTCACTACTCTGGAACACTCTCTACTCTGGAACACCCTCTACTCTGGAACACTTTCTACCATGGAAACCTCTCCACCATGGAACACTCTTTACTCTGGAACACTCTACTCTGGAACACTCTCTATCATGGAACACTCTCTACTCTGGAAAACTCTCCACTCTGGAACACTCTCTACCATGGAACACTCTCTACTCTGGAACACTCTACTCTGGAACACTCTCTACCATGGAACACTCTCTACTCTGGAACACTCTCTACCATGGAACACTCTCTACTCTGGAACACTCTCTACTCTGGAACACTATCTACCATGGAACACTCTCTACTCTGGAACACTCTACTCTGGAACACTCTCTACTCTGGAATACTCTCTACTCTGGAACTCTCTACTCTGGAACACTCTCTACCATGGAACACTCTCTACCATGGAACACTCTCTACTCTGGAACACTCTACTCTGGAACACTCTCTACCATTGAACACTCTCTACTCTGGAACACTCTCTACTCTGGAAAACTCTCTACTCTGGAACACTCTCTACTCTGCAACACTCTCTACTCTGGAACACTCTCTCACTCTGGAACACTCTCTACTCTGGAACACTCCCTACTCAGGAACACTCCCCACTCTGGAACACTCTCTACTCTGGAACACTCTCTAGTCTGGAACACTCTCTACTCTGGAACACTCTCTACTCTGGAATACTCTCTAGTCTGGAATATTCTCTACTCTGGAACACTCTCTACTCTGGAACACACTCTACTCTGGAACACTCTATAGTTTGGAACACTCTCTACTCTGGAACACTCTCTACTTAGGAACTCTCTCTACTCTGGAACACTCTCTCACTCTGGAACACTCTCTACTCTGGAACACTCTCTACTCAGAACACTCTCTACTCTGGAACACTCTCTAGTCTGGAACACTCTCTAGTCTGGAACACTCTCTACTCTAGAACACTCTCTACTTTGGAACACTCTCTACTCTGGAATATTCTCTCACTCTGGAACACTCTCTACTCTGGAACACTCTCTACTCAGGAACAGTCTCAACTCTGGAACACTCTCTACTCTGGAACACTCTCTAGTCTGGAACATTCTCTACTCTGCAACACTCTCTACTCTGGAACACTCTCTCACTCTGGAACACTCTCTACTCTGGAACACTCTCTACTCAGGAACGATCTCTACTCTGGAACACTCTCTACTCTGGAACACTCTCTAGTTTGTAACACTCTCTACTCTGGAACACTCTCTACTCTGGAATACTCTCTAGTCTGGAACACTCTCTACTCTGGAACACTCTCTACTCTGGAATACACTCTACTCTGGAACACTCTCTACCATGGAACACTCTCTACTCTGGAACACTCTCTCACTCTGGAACACTTTACTCTGGAACACTCTCTACTCAGGAACACTCTCTACTCTGTAACACTCTCTACTCTGGAACACTCTCTAGTCTGGAATACTCTCTACTCTGGAACACTCTCTACTCTGGAATACTCTCTACTCAGGAACACTCTCTACTCTGGAACACTCTCTACTCTGGAACACTCTCTAGTCTGGAACACTCTCTACTCTGGAACACTCTCTACTCTGGAACACTCTGTACACTGGAACACTCTCTACTCTGGAACACTCTGTACTCTGGAACA
Organism: Coregonus clupeaformis; assembly: GCF_020615455.1. Classification (NCBI taxonomy): domain Eukaryota; kingdom Metazoa; phylum Chordata; class Actinopteri; order Salmoniformes; family Salmonidae; genus Coregonus; species Coregonus clupeaformis. Next base: position 135,479 of record NW_025533801.1, on the reverse strand, counting down.
CTCTCTACTCTGGAACACTCTGTACACTGGAACACTCTCTACCATGGAACACTCTCTACTCTGGAACACTCTCTACCATGGAAAACTCACTACTCTGGAACACTCTCTACTCTGGAACACCCTCTACTCTGGAACACTTTCTACCATGGAAACCTCTCCACCATGGAACACTCTTTACTCTGGAACACTCTACTCTGGAACACTCTCTATCATGGAACACTCTCTACTCTGGAAAACTCTCCACTCTGGAACACTCTCTACCATGGAACACTCTCTACTCTGGAACACTCTACTCTGGAACACTCTCTACCATGGAACACTCTCTACTCTGGAACACTCTCTACCATGGAACACTCTCTACTCTGGAACACTCTCTACTCTGGAACACTATCTACCATGGAACACTCTCTACTCTGGAACACTCTACTCTGGAACACTCTCTACTCTGGAATACTCTCTACTCTGGAACACTCTACTCTGGAACACTATCTACCATGGAACACTCTCTACTCTGGAACACTCTCTACTCTGGAACACTCTCTACCATGGAACACTCTCTACTCTGGAACACTCTACTCTGGAACACTCTCTACCATGGAACACTCTCTACTCTGGAACACTCTCTACTCTGGAACACCCTCTACTCTGGAACACTTTCTACCATGGAAACCTCTCCACCATGGAACACTCTTTACTCTGGAACACTCTACTCTGGAACACTCTCTATCATGGAACACTCTCTACTCTGGAAAACTCTCCACTCTGGAACACTCTCTACCATGGAACACTCTCTACTCTGGAACACTCTACTCTGGAACACTCTCTACCATGGAACACTCTCTACTCTGGAACACTCTCTACTCTGGAACACTCTCTACTCTGGAACACTCTCCACTCTGGAACACTCTCTACCATGGAACACTCTCTACTCTGGAACACTCTACTCTGGAACACTCTCTACCATGGAACACTCTCTACTCTGGAACACTCTCTACTCTGGAATACTCTCTAGTCTGGAATATTCTCTACTCTGGAACACTCTCTACTCTGGAACACACTTCCCTTTGGAACACTCTCTACTCTGGAACACTCTCTACTCTGCAACACTCTCTCACTCTCGAACACTCTCTACTCTGGAACACTCTCTCACTCTGGAACACTCTCTACTCTGGAACACTCTTTACTCTGGAACACTCTCTAGTCTGGAACACTCTCTACTCTGGAACACTATCTACCATGGAACACTCTCTACTCTGGAACACTCTACTCTGGAACACTCTCTACTCTGGAACACTCTCTACTCTGGAACACTCTACTCTGGAACACTCTCTACCATGGAACACTCTCTACTCTGGAACACTCTCTACTCTGGAACACTCTCTACCATGGAACACTCTCTACTCTGGAACACTCTACTCTGGAACACTCTCTACCATGGAACACTCTCTACTCTGGAACACTCTCTACTCTGGAACACTCTCTACTCTGGAACACCCTCTACTCTGGAACACTCTCTACCATGGAACACTCTCTACCATGGAACACTCTCTACTCTGGAACACTCTACTCTGGAACACTTACTATCATGGAACACTCTCTAATCTGGAACACTCTCTACTCTGGAACACTCTCTACCATGGAACACTCTCTACCATGGAACACTCTCTACTCTGGAACACTCTACTCTGGAACACTCTCTACCATTGAACACTCTCTACTCTGGAACACTCTCTACTCTGGAAAACTCTCTACTCTGGAACACTCTCTACTCTGCAACACTCTCTACTCTGGAACACTCTCTCACTCTGGAACACTCTCTACTCTGGAACACTCCCTACTCAGGAACACTCCCCACTCTGGAACACTCTCTACTCTGGAACACTCTCTAGTCTGGAACACTCTCTACTCTGGAACACTCTCTACTCTGGAATACTCTCTAGTCTGGAATATTCTCTACTCTGGAACACTCTCTACTCTGGAACACACTCTACTCTGGAACACTCTATAGTTTGGAACACTCTCTACTCTGGAACACTCTCTACTTAGGAACTCTCTCTACTCTGGAACACTCTCTCACTCTGGAACACTCTCTACTCTGGAACACTCTCTACTCAGAACACTCTCTACTCTGGAACACTCTCTAGTCTGGAACACTCTCTAGTCTGGAACACTCTCTACTCTAGAACACTCTCTACTTTGGAACACTCTCTACTCTGGAATATTCTCTCACTCTGGAACACTCTCTACTCTGGAACACTCTCTACTCAGGAACAGTCTCAACTCTGGAACACTCTCTACTCTGGAACACTCTCTAGTCTGGAACATTCTCTACTCTGCAACACTCTCTACTCTGGAACACTCTCTCACTCTGGAACACTCTCTACTCTGGAACACTCTCTACTCAGGAACGATCTCTACTCTGGAACACTCTCTACTCTGGAACACTCTCTAGTTTGTAACACTCTCTACTCTGGAACACTCTCTACTCTGGAATACTCTCTAGTCTGGAACACTCTCTACTCTGGAACACTCTCTACTCTGGAATACACTCTACTCTGGAACACTCTCTACCATGGAACACTCTCTACTCTGGAACACTCTCTCACTCTGGAACACTTTACTCTGGAACACTCTCTACTCAGGAACACTCTCTACTCTGTAACACTCTCTACTCTGGAACACTCTCTAGTCTGGAATACTCTCTACTCTGGAACACTCTCTACTCTGGAATACTCTCTACTCAGGAACACTCTCTACTCTGGAACACTCTCTACTCTGGAACACTCTCTAGTCTGGAACACTCTCTATTCTGGAACACTCTCTACTCTGGAACACTTCTACTCTGGAACACTCTCTACTCTGGAACACTCTCTACTCTGGAACACTCTCTACTCTGGAACACTCTCTACTCAGGAACACTCTCTAGTCTGGAACACTCTCTACTCTGGAACACTTTCTACTCAGGAACACTCTCTACTC
>NW_025533801.1:107500-130000 GCF_020615455.1 Coregonus clupeaformis | reverse complement strand
ATGCTGTTGGTTCATTGATTGTGCAGGGCAGCTTACAGAGTTAGCCTTCCGGTTTACAGAATTCAATTTTAATATAGTCTAGTAATAGGAAGAAAACAAACATGTTCATAATTAATAGGATGACATATGACCTTTAGCTACAGAATATCTCACCACCGTGCGTTTCCATCTCCTCCCCTCTATCATTCATTAATTTTTCGAGCGCACAGAGAGAAGGGCTGTCAACAGTTTAGTGAAATATGTTTCCTTGTGAAAACATGTTACTATTGATGATCCAAAACAGATTTCACCTGGTTTCCCAAAATGAAGCACTGGGTAGCTGCAGGAACAGGGCTGGAGAGCCCATGGCATACAGAGTTTGGGTGGAATATCACCTGTCGGGCAGCGAGAGGCTGCATGCTCCTCAAACAGTGGTGGGGTTTTGGAGTGAAATAACCAGAGTATACACAGCATATGATTGAAAAACTAAAAACCAACAGGCAGGAAAGCAGCCTCCATTCACTAGTCGAGCTGTTCCCCTGACCCTGTTCATGCCCATTTGATAATCGGACATTATAAATCGAAACCAATTGTAAAATATTAAGGCCAGGCACCACAGGCAAAAATTTTGATTTTGCTTCCATCTGTCAATGTTCCGATTTTGGGATATTTTGGAACAATAACTTCCATACTTTCATAAAATGTACAATTACATTGGCAATAATGTATATAAATACTTGATTTGTATCATTTTATCCCAACTCCGTCAACTACACCTAGCATAAATGTCGTTTTTGTTAGCATATTTCATGTAGAACTTCAACCGCTATTTTTCAAACTCTCCATGTTGAATCATATATAATTCAACCTCTATTTTTCAAACTCTCCATGTTGAATCATACATAATTCAACAGCTATTTTTCAAACTCTCCATGTTGAATCATATATAATTCAACCGCTATTTTTCAAACTCTCCATGTTGAATCATATATAATTCAACAGCTATTTTCCAAACTCTCCATGTTGAATCATATATAAATAAACAGCTTGTTTTCCGGAGCAGATCATTACTAGTCCATACATGGCTATATCCTTTGTGACGTAGTGCTGAAAGAGGAGACATTTACTGACATCCGATTGGTTACTGGCATTTAATGGCACTTTCCGGCAACCTGATTGGTTAAAAGGCCTCACGTGCTGCACAGCGCTTCCTTGTTTGAAAATATCTCCCGTGAGGAATCCACGTAAAGAGAGACAAAATGAGAAAATCTCGAAGAATATACAGTGAGCTCCATAATTCACTGGACAGTGACCATTCTTTTGTTATTTTGGTTCTGTACTCTAGCACTTTGAGTTTGAAAGGATACAATGAGGGTGAAGTGCAGACTGTCAGCTTTAATTCGAGGGTATTTTCATACATATCGGATGAACCGTTTACGAATTATAGAAGCTTTTGTACATGGTCCCCCCCATTTTCGGGCATCAAAAATCATTGGACAGTTTAACATAATGTAGAATAAAGTAATCATTGTTAATATTTGGTCGCATATCCTTTGCATGCAATGACTGCTTGAAGTCTGCAATGCATCGCCATCACCAGACGCTGGGTATCTTCCCTGGTGATGCTCTGCCAGGCCTGTACTGCAGCCATCTTCAGTTCCTGCTTGTTTCGGGGACTTATTCCCTTAAGTCTCCTCTTCAGCATGTAAAATGCATGTTCAATTGGATTCAGATCTGGTGATTGACTCGGCCAGTCAAGGTTTTTCCACTTTTTGGCCATCAAAAACCCCTTTTTTGCTCTAGCAGTATGTTTAGGGTAATTGTCTTGTTGCGTGATTAAGTGCCGTCCAATGAGTTTGGAAGCATTTGGTTTTATCTGAGCAGATAAAATATTTCTGTAGACTTCAGAATTCATTGTTCTACTTCTGTCTGCAGTCACATCATCGATGAAGACAAGTGAGCCTGTTCCACTGGCAGCCATACAGGCCCAAGCCATAACACCCCCTCCACCATGTTTCATGGATGAGGTGGTATGCTTTGGATCATGGGCATTTCTTTTTTTTCTCCACACTTTTGTCTTTCCATCACTCTGGTACATGTTAATCTTTGTCTCATCTGTCCACAATATTTTTTTCCAGAACTCTTGGGGTTCTTTTAGGTGCTTTTTAGCAAACTGTAATCTGGCCTTTCTGTTCTTCAGGCTTATCAGTGGTTTGCATCTTGTAGTGTACCCTCTGTAGTCCTGCTGGTGTAGTCTTCTGCGTATGGTAGACTTTGACACATCTACACCTGCATCCAGGAGAGTGTTTTTGATCTGTTGGGCTGTTATCAGGGTTTTTTTTCTTCACCATAGAGAGTATTCTCCGGTCATCCACTACAGTGGTCTTCCTCTGTCTACCGGGTCTTTTGACATAATTGAGTTCACCGGTTGTTTTTTTCTTGTTAATGATGAACAAAACTGTTGACTTGGGCATGGCCAGGGTTTTTGCAATGTTCCTGAATGATTGATTTTCATTTCTGAGCCTTATGACGGCCAACTTCATTTGCATCGACACTGCTGTCTTCCTCATGTTGTCACACCCCAATAACAACCTCCAAAGGCAATAGCAACGTCTAGAATCATTACTATTCATCAACAGCTCTCCTGCATTCACTAACGACACAAATGAATACACCTGCCTAACGACACACATCTGTGAAGCCAATTTAACAAATACTTGTAGTACCTTAAAATGGGGGGACCATGTACAAAAGGTGCTGTCATTTCTAAACGGTTCATCCGATATGTATGAAAATACCCTCAAATTAAAGCTGACGGTCTGCACTTCACGCTCATTCAATCAATCAATTTTATTTTATATAGCCCTTCGTACATCAGCTAATATCTCGAAGTGCTGTACAGAAACCCAGCCTTGTCATTGTATCCTTTCAAACTCAAAGTGCTAGAGTACAGAACCAAAATAACAAAACAATGGTCACTGTCCAATGAATTATGGAGCTCACTGTACCTACAGTATGTGAATAAAAAATAGGCGATCTCAGTTAGCCAATGTGAGAAAAGCAGTGAATGAAAGAAAACATGAGCCTGATCAGCCGATCCAGGCAGTGGCAGTACAGGTAGAGGAGGAAAAGGAGGAGGCCGGCAACAGCGCGTCGAGACGCACATTAGTTGAGATGAAGATGACAGCTAGCAGCGATCAACCAGACAGCAGACAGACAGACAGCCAACAGTGGCTTTTATTCCACATGTCACAAAGAAACCAACTTGTACATGATTTGATTTGCCCTAATTGTCTAAACACTGGACTGAAAATCACCATAGACCCCCACCAACCAGGGATTCTGTAATTCTGTCATGATAGAATGTGCACCCTGAGAAGGTGATCGTGATGCATTTATGAGGAGTGTTTCCACTTCCTCCAGGCTGCAGGAGGGCTCCAGGGGAGATGGGGCATTTTATATAAATGTGAGGATGGTTCTTCTAGCACACGAACTTGGACTTGGTTATGCAGCTCTAAAGAAAATAAACAAAGTCCTAGGGATTCCTTCCTTGAGTCTCAGCTCATATCAGAGACATGACAGGAGAGTGACAGGTCAATAAAAAGGGAGAGTAGCCCATTATAGTCAGGTGACTTGCTGTGTATAAATAATATTTAGTAGCCAACTGTGATTACTGAGAAATTAGCTTTACACAAAGTAAATGCATACTGATATGCTAATATATACACAGGGTAACATGCTGATATGCTAATATGTACATAGGGTAACATGCTGATATGCTAATATGTACATAGGGTAACATGCTGATATGCTAATATGTACATAGGGTAACATGCTGATAAGCTAATATGTACATAGGGTAACATGCTAATATGTACATAGGGTAACATGCTGATATGCTAATATGTACATAGGGTAACATGCTGATATGCTAATATGTACATAGGGTAACATGCTGATATGCTAATATGTACATAGGGTAACATGCTGATATGCTAATATGTACATAGGGTAACATGCTGATATGCTAATATGTACATTGGGTAACATGCTGATATGCTAATATGTACATAGGGTAACATGCTGATATTTAGTCCTGCAGTTATGACTGTAATGTCGACAGACATCAAAATAAGTACTTTTTCCCCCCACTTTAGTAGCAGAGATTCAGAGAGGGCAACAGCCAATGGGGAGTGCTGCAAAGCTAATTAGAATACGCAGATATAGACCCAGAGATGGCAGAGTTGCTGAAGGAGGATGAGGATGCCATCATAGACATTCATGGATCCTTTGATGGCTCTTGGCACAAGAGAGGATTCACTCTCAACTACGGGATAGGTGTGTTCATTGGTGCTGGTACCAGCCAGCCCTAGAAAATGGTGAAGATCCACCCAGTCGCAAAAAACATGGAGGCCATACATTCTTTAATTGAGAGGATGCACAGAAAATGGTACCTGTATATCAAAGGATGTCAAATGATAACGTCCTCAAAAGAATGTAGCACGGAGGAACCCAGAATGCAAATGAACGTCTGAACTCTAATATGGTCGCGACGCCCCAAAACTGTCTTCTTGGGCAAAAGCCTCATTGCCAGTATGGCAGTAGCCACGTTCAATGAGGGAGCCACTGCTATATCAGATGGGATGGACTAATTGTGTATTGGCAGCACTTTGGTGACACTGGACGCAATCAGAGAGGAGTTGTGAGAGCTGATGCTGCTTCAATGGAGTGTGACAAGGGGAGGCGCAGGTCACATGACACAGTCAAGAAAGTAAAGCAGCACCAGCAACAACTCAAAGAGGGCCGTACATATGGGGCAGGCATAGCTGATTACTGTTCTGCACATTTCAACAGCCATACAAAAGCCTTGGATGTGACAAATTGAGCAAAGTGATATGAGAATTTGGCCAAAACTGCATATTTGCCCAACAGACCAGTATTCAAAGCATATGCTCTATTGCTTGAAACAAATGTATTAAACATGCTGATGTATTTGTAAAAGGTATATTTGATGTTTATTTGTCAGTTTAGAAGTGAAATATATGAAAAAGAGATTCATTTAATGTGACGTAAATTGTCATATTTATGGAAAGTACATTTTAATTGTAGTCTGTGGTGTTTGGCATTACAGTTGTTCTCAATTGCTAAAACACAATTTCTGATACCTTGCTCCATTTCCTGAAAACATTAAATGCAAAACCTCATCTTCAAGCACTATTTACAAAACCTCTGACTCCTCTCGCAAAATGAAACATTCGCCCTCAAAACAGTTTTTACCTGTGTTCAAAATCAAACACTGCTCTCAAATCATAAACAAATTAATCAAAATGATAAACACTCTCAAGCAGTCAGTAAACAATACACCGAAAAATAGAAAACACATTGTTCAAAACATACAGTTCTCAGGGAGAAGTACATTTTTAATCTCAAAACAAATGTCATATTTTTTCATCATTGTCTTTTGATGAACGAAAACATGTTCTATAATAGTAGCTCAAAATTGATCAGAAATTACTACTCTGCTTTGCTCTTTGCAATTTAGTTTGTTGTTCTTCCTCCTCCTTGTACCCCTATTTTCAACGGGGGAAGAAGCCTCTTGTGTGCCGTATCCAGCCCTGACATGATTCCTCACCTGTATCACCACAGGCTAAATCCATGGCTTGCAGCAGATTTACTCTGGTGTAGGGTTGTCTATCATACACTTTCCATCTCCAAGAGGAGAAAAACTCCTCAATCGGATTCAGGAAAGGCGAGTATGGAGGGAGGTACAAGGTCATAAACTGCCCGTTGATGTTAAACCATTCCCTTACCTGAGCAGCTCGGTGGAAACTGACATTGTCCCACACTATCACATAGGTGGGAATGGGATTCTCATTTAGCTCTTGACCCTGCTGCTCTTGAACCTGCTGTTCAAATAAAATATCTCTTAGATTGGCAATAGATCTTAGAAGGTGCCGGGTGTTATATGACCCGAGTGTAACATGGTGATGTAGAACGCCATGGTTGCCGATAGCAACACAGATTGTGACATCGCCACCTCGTTGACCAGGGACTTCAACAACGGCCCGCTGTCCAATCATGTTTCGGGCCTCTCCCTTCTCCTCTTTGTTAGATTGAAGCCTTGATTCATCGACAAAGATGAACTCATGGGGTCTGTCCAAGGATTCCAAGTAGTCAAATATTGTCTGTGTAGAAATACAATATACTGTATGTAGGATTTTGTAAGTGGTACAGAGACAGTGCTATACTGTAGAGTACAATTAGGCCTACTGTATGCACTTCTGATTCACATACATTGTATGTACTGAAGAGTAATGTCATTCACATAGGATGTGTTAGTACTGTAGACAATCTGGATTACAGCAAATGTTTCTAAATGTACACTCACTTGCACATACTGAGCTCGCAGTTCTTTCACCCTTGGTGAGTTGCGCTCAAAAGGTACTCTGTGTACTTGTTTCATTCGCATCCTGTTACGACGGAGGACACGGTCAATTGTGGAAACGCTCACACTGTTCGATTCCCTGGAAGTGTGTGTTGTCTTGTATCACTCGTTCCTGGATTTCTCTGAGTCGTATTGCATTATCTTGAAGGACCATGCCAACTATAACGGCCTCTTGCTCCCGAGTGAATATAGCTGTCCTTCCACCTGCATGTGGCAGCCTTGCAATTCTACAAAAAGTAGTTGTGCAGTTACAAAACATATTCATGCAGTCCAATACATACAGTGATTAACTTTAGAAACGTCTATTGAAACAGCTGCATATAGTGTAGTACAGTAAATTTGCAATTACAAAAATACAGTAGTATACTGTACCTGTTCTCTTCTCTGAATGTCCTTACTATGGTGGACACAGAAAATCGGCTCAAATTGGGTTGCACTCTAAGTCCTGCTTCCCTCATTGTCAGTCCATGGACAAGAACATGGTCTATGACTATTGGTCGAATTTCATCAGATATTTCCACTCTTTGTCTTCCTCTTCCTCTTCGTCCTCCTCTTCCTCTTTCTTGCCCTCCTCCTCCTCTTCCTCCTCGTCGCCCACCTCGCATACGCACTCGTCCTCGTCCTCTCACATCGTTTCTTCTATCCATTCTCAGACTTTCTCCTTCCCACCTTCAACAACCTGTTTGCTCTCTGAACTGCCTTATATTGGTTGTGTCGCATCATTTGAAACAGGTTAAATCCATTTTGAGTGGTTGTGTTCAATCAATGACATGTGTTCTCTATTTGTATTTGATTGTTGCCTCTTGTGTTTACCAGTATGGATGACATGTGCATTAGAGTGCAGAATGTGTTTTGAGAATGAGAATGTGTTTAGAGTTTTGCTGAAAAGTCTAAGTGAGATCTGCATATTGTGTTTTACCATGTGAAATGGTTTAAAGTATTGACAACAGACTGCATAATTAGCTAAATGAGTCCAGGCAACTGAGAACTTTGTTCAGCCAATGGGTTTTAGTGTTTTAGCAATTTGGCCTTTTATAAACGCATTTCATGCAATTCCACGTCATTTTACTTGACTGTAGACTCTGGCATAATCTTTATTAATGCCGTGTTCAAAACAACTGGAAACTCTGAGCTGGGAAATCTCAGACTTCCGACTTTAATGAGTTCAAGACAACTGGGAAATGGGGAAAAAACGAGCTCCGACTGGAAACATTAGTTTTAAACGGTCATCCAACTGGGAATTCTGGCCTCTTTCTAGAGCTCCGACTGGAAACATTTGTTTTAAACGGTCATCCTACTGGGAATTCTGGCCTCTTTCTAGAGCTCTGACTTTTCTGATTTGAAGACCACTGATGTCATGATTCTACCTCATTTTTTCCCGAGTTCCCATTTGTCTTGAAAGCACAATACCGCACAAATGATTGAAATGACAGGCTATTTTGACACTGAAAAACTGAGAATCTGAGATCAATGAAAACGAACTTGAATCCATCAATAGCCTATGCCTGGGTGTGTGAAGACATATTGTATGCTACAATATGAGGAGGAAATTATAGTCCTAAAAATGTTTTAAAGTTTCTCTTACAGATTTGCCGCGCGTTCCCCATAGTATGCCTTGTTATTGGGCTCCACTCCATTTACATTTTAGTCATTTAGCAGACGCTCTTATCCAGACCGACTTACAGTTAGTGAGTGCATACATTTTCATACTGGCCCCCCGTGGGAATCGAACCCACAACCCTGGCGTTGCAAATGCCATGCTCTACCAACTGAGCTACACGGGGCCTAGGTTATTTTTAAAATAAGCTATTTATCCTCTGTGACTACATTTTTGTCACGATTCAGACAGACGACCAGAGGACCACAATTGCGTCACACCAGAAAGTTTATTAAACTTAAGGGAAAAGGGAAGTAGGGAGTGAATGAAGGCTCCAGGGGTAACAGGGATCCCGTCCAAAGCGCTGGGTCTGTGCCCCCCCCAGTGGCAGCGATGCGTCCTATGAAGCCGGTGGTGGGTGGTCCAGAAGTCCTGGGGGGGGGGGAGACACAGACACAACAGGGCGGAATGAAACCAGGCAGCAGTACAGTTCAAGGGAAATCCAAAATACGTAGTAGCAAGGCAGAAGGCTGGTCAGAGTTACCGGGATTGAAGAGTAGTCAGGAGTCGTAATGGCAGAAGCAGGTCTGGATCTCCAGAGGCAGAAGAGTATCCAAAAAACAGGCAGGTCCGGGGTCACAAAACCAGGGTGAGCCAGAAGCGCGAGCAAACAGGTTCCGGGGTGTGAGCTTTGCAGACGATCTGACACCGGAGAGCTGAAAGACAGGGCCTTAAATACTGGGAGAGGTTAGTGGGTAATGCAGCGCAGCTGGCAGAGTAATTAGAGCCGAGCAGAGCAGGGACAGGTGGAGCTAGTTAGGCTGAGTAGAGAGAGGGAGGTGAGCAGAGTGGAAGATAGTGGAAACAAATTAAGGTGGTAACCCGGTGGAGTGAGAGGGCTCATGACAGAACCCCCCCCCCCAAGGGACGGCCCCAGAAGTCCCAAGAGCAACACCACGCCGGGCGGGAGGAGGGGAGCCGGAGGAGGGCTAGAACTCCTCCGAACGGTCCGAGTGAACGTCCTCATCCTCGGAGGAAGCCGGAGGGCCGTGGTCGGGAGATGGGACAGGTCCCGAGACAGGATCAGGCACAGGACAGGAAGCCGAGCGGGCCGGACGGTTAGGGACCCCTCTGGGGCGGCCCCTACGGATTGCAGGTTGATCAGGATGCCGTTGGTGGAAAGCGGTGATGAGAGTCCTATCCACAATCCGACTAGCTGGCACCCAGGTCCTTTCCTCAGGTCCATAGCCCTCCCAGTCAATGAGGTACTGGAGACCCCTACCCCTCCGTCTGGACCGAAGCAGGCGGCGGACGGTGTAAACCAGACCACCATCGACGAGCCGTGGAGGAGGAGGACCAGGCGCAGCAGGGACCAGCGGACTCTCATGGATGGGCTTAATCTTAGACACATGGAAAGTGGGGTGCACCCTCAGGGAATTAGGCAGTTGGAGCCGGACAGCAGTTGGGCTAATCACTCTTATGATAGGGAATGGGCCAATGAACCGAGGTGCCAGCTTCTGCGACTCCACCCTGAGTGGCAGGTTCTTCGATGACAACCACACCCTTTGACCAACATGGTAGGTGGGAGCAGGAATTCTCCGACGGTTGGCCCCGGTAGTGTAGCTGGCAACGGACCTGAGGAGTGTGGCTCGGGCTTGTGACCAGGTGCGGCGACATCGACGGGCAAAAGCAAGTGCAGATGGGCAAGTAACCTCCTCCTCCTGGCTGGCAAATAGAGGAGGCTGGTATCCATAAACACATTGGAAAGGGGACATACCGATGGCAGAGCAGGTCAGAGAATTGTGTGCGTACTCCACCCATGTCAATTGCTGCGACCAGGAGTGGGGGTTGCGTGAAGTCATGCATCGCAGTGCCTTCTCGAGCTCCTGATTAGCCCGCTCTGACTGCCCATTGGATTGGGGATGGAATCCGAAGTCAGACTGACTGTGGCTCCCAGCAGGTGACAGAACTCCTTCCAAAAAGCGGAGGAGAATTGTGGACCACGGTCAGAAACAACATCCTTTGGCAGTCCGTGGATCCGGAAGACGTGTTCCAGGACCACCTGGGCGGTCTCCTTGGCGGTTGGGAGCTTGGGGAGGGAATGAAGTGTGCCATCTTGCTGAAACGGTCAACGATGGTGAGAATGACGGTCATGCCACTTGAAGGGGGGCAGCCCCGTGACAAAGTCAAGGGCGATGTGAGACCAGGGACGTCTGGGCACAGGCAGGGGCTGCAGCAATCCGGCTGGGGGCTGGCAGGACGACTTGTGTTGGTTGCAGATGGGGCAGGCTTGGACGAATTCCCGTACATCCTTCCTCAGAGAGGGCCACCAGAACCTCTGGGCGAGCAGGTTGTAAGTGCGGGTGGAGCCAGGGTGACAAGCTAGGCGGGAGTCATGTCCCCACTGAATGACCTGGGACCTCAGGTCTTCGGGGGACAAAAAGGCGGTCAGCTGGGCAAGTGCTGGGACCTGGCTGGTTACGGAGAGCCTCCAGCACCTGTTCCTCAACAGCCCAGGTCAGAGCTGCAACGATGCAGGGACTTGGCAGAATCGACACAGGGTCCTTGGAGGGGGTGTCATCCTTCTGGAATTGACGGGAGAGGGCGTCTGGCTTGGTGTTGCGTGATCCAGGCCGGTATGACAGAGTGAAATTAAACCTGGTGAAGAACAGGCCCCAGCGGGACTGCCTGGAGTTCAACCGTTTGGCCGTGCGGATGTACTCCAAGTTCTTATGATCGGTCCAAACGAGAAATGGAATGGTGGACCCCTCCAGCCAGTGACGCCACTCCTCCAAGGCAAGCTTCACAGCCAGCAGCTCACGGTTCCCTATGTCGTAATTGCACTCAGAGGGGGACAACCGACGTGAGAAAAAGGCACAGGGATGGAGCTTCCTATCCTCCGCAGCCCACTGAGAAATCACAGCACCAACTCCCACATCCGAGGCGTCCACCTCCACAATGAATTGCCGGTCCACATCAGGCATCTGGAGGATGGGAGCGGAGGTGAACCTCACCTTGAGGGTACTGAAGGCTTTGTCGGCTGCTGGGGTCCAGGTGAAGGGGTTGCTTGGTGCTGGTTAGAGCAGTGAGAGGGGCAGCAACGGTACTGTAGTTCCGGATAAACTTCCTATAGAAGTTAGCAAACCCCAGAAACTGTTGCAGCTTCTTTCTGTTCTCCGGAACTGGCCATGAAGTGACTGCTGATACTTTGGCAGGATCCATTTGGATACTTCCCTCTGCCACTATGTACCCCAGGAAGGCCACTGTCTTGACGTGAAACTCACATTTCTCTGCCTTGGCGTAGAGGGAATTCTCCAGAAGACGATGAAGGACTTGCTGGACATGGCGGGTGTGTTCAGACAGGTTTCTGGAGTAAATTAAGATGTCATCCAGGTAAACGAAGACAAACTTGTTTAACATGTCCCGCAGTACATCATTCACTAGAGCCTGGAACACAGCAGGAGCATTGGTGAGGCCAAAAGGCATAACCAGATACTCGTAGTGGCCTGTTGGTGTATTGAATGCGGTTTTCCATTCATCTCCCTCCCGGATCCGCACTAGGTGGTAAGCGTTTCTGAGATCCAACTTGGTAAAAACAGTGGCTCCCTGGAGCAACTCAAAAGCAGAGGTGAGCAGAGGCAGAGGGTAACGGTTTTTCACTGTGATGTCGTTGAGTCCCCTGTAGTCGATGCAGGGGCGAAGAGATCCGTCCTTCTTCCCCACAAAGAAGAAGCCAGCACCAGCAGGAGATGAAGATGAACGGATTAATCCTGCGGACAGAGAGCCATTGATGTAGTCCTCCATGGACTTTCTTTCAGGGGCAGACAACGAATAAAGACGACCCCTTGGAGGAGCTGTTCCAGGGAGGAGGTCGATGGCACAGTCGTACGGTCGGTGAGGGGGCAGAGATGTGGCTCTAGCTTTGTTAAACACCTCTCTGAGACCATGGTAGCATTCTGGGACATTGGAGAGGTCAGGAGCGGAGTTAGTAGGTACTGGCCGAGGGGGTAGTGCGGCAGCAAGCAGGCAGGTTCGGTGGCAGTCCTCTCCCCACTCCCTGATCACCCCGGTCACCCAGTCGAGCTGAGGGTTGTGCCGGCGGAGCCATGGGTAACCCAGGATGAGGGGTTGGCCTGGAGAGGGGAGCAGGTGAAACTGGATAGTTTCTTGATGGTTTCCGGACAGACTCATCGAGACCGGGGCCGTGACATGAGTGACCGATCCGAGTAAGTGTCCGTCCAGTGCCCGGGCAGGAATAGGAGGTGTCAAACGGAGGTTCTCCAGTCCCAGTTGGCGTGCCAGCTTGATGTCCATTATGTTGGCTTCGGCGCCAGAATCCACCAGAGCAGCCAGGGTGTGAGTTGAGTCAGAGAGGCGGAGGTGAACTTGCAGCAGGGGTTTGCGGTCGGAGGACTGGATGGTCATTGAACTCAACCGGACTCCCCCTACGCCCGGTGAGCTTCGGCCCTTTAAAGGGCAGGTTACCACACGATGTCCATCACCTCCACAATAGAGGCAGAGGTTTGAGGTGAAGCGGCGCTGGCGCTCTGCAGGAGTGAGGGAGGCTCGCCCAATCTCCATAGGCTCAGACTGATCAAGCTGACCTGGGTGAGTGGCAGTAGATGACAGGAGCCCAGTCGGATCTCTCCGAATGCCGGTAGTAGGTGGACCTTGGCGCCCCCTCTCACGACGACGGGTCTGTATCCTTCTGTCGATCCTGACAGTCAGTGCGATGGCTTCATCAAGAGTGGAAGGCAGTTCATGGGAGACCAACTCGTCCTTGATATAGTCAGCCAAACTATGGAAGAACGCGTCCACCAACGATGGTGTGTTCCAAGAACTTCGTCTAGCCAGGGTTCGGAAGTCGATGGAATGGTCTGCGACTGTACGTCTGCCTTGTCGAATACTGAACAGTTCACGAGACGCCTCTGCGGTGGGTGAATCCAGGTCAAACACCTTCAGCATCTCCTCAGCAAACAGGTCGAAGGTTGCACATGCGGGGGTTTGACGTTCGAACTCTGCTGTTCCCCAGAGTCGAGCTCGGCCCGTCAGGTGAGTGATGGCATACCCAACTTTAGCCCCCTCCGTGGCGAAGGTCCTTGGCTGCAAGGAGAACTGAAGTCGGCAGCTAGTCAGGAATGGCCGGACCTGGGTTGAATCGCCGTTGAACCGCTCGGGGTTTCCAATCTTGGGTTCCGAGCAGCGGCTGCAATGACCGGGGCAGGTAACTCGGGGGCTGGGCTGGTGGGCAGACTGGCTGGGGTAAGGTTGGTGAGGAGTTGAATGATCATGGCGAGTTGTTGTTGCTGCTGCTGGAACTGCTGCTCATGCTCATCGGTTTCCATGTCGGGGAAAGTGTGCGCTGAGTCCATAATGGTCAGATCGTACTGTCACGATTCAGACAGACGACCAGAGGACCACAATTGCGTCACACCAGAAAGTTTATTAAACTTAAGGGAAAAGGGAAGTAGGGAGTGAATGAAGGCTCCAGGGGTAACAGGGATCCCGTCCAAAGCGCTGGGTCTGTGCCCCCCAGTGGCAGCGATGCGTCCTATGAAGCCGGTGGTGGGTGGTCCAGAAGTCCTGGGGGGAGACACAGACACAACAGGGCGGAATGAAACCAGGCAGCAGTACAGTTCAAGGGAAATCCAAAATACGTAGTAGCAAGGCAGAAGGCTGGTCAGAGTTACCGGGATTGAAGAGTAGTCAGGAGTCGTAATGGCAGAAGCAGGTCTGGATCTCCAGAGGCAGAAGAGTATCCAAAAAACAGGCAGGTCCGGGGTCACAAAACCAGGGTGAGCCAGAAGCGCGAGCAAACAGGTTCCGGGTGTGAGCTTTGCAGACGATCTGACACCGGAGAGCTGAAAGACAGGGCCTTAAATACTGGGAGAGGTTAGTGGGTAATGCAGCGCAGCTGGCAGAGTAATTAGAGCCGAGCAGAGCAGGGACAGGTGGAGCTAGTTAGGCTGAGTAGAGAGAGGGAGGTGAGCAGAGTGGAAGATAGTGGAAACAAATTAAGGTGGTAACCCGGTGGAGTGAGAGGGCTCATGACAATTTTAGGCTTTCTCATGGTGTAGTAGGCTATTTTGAATTATTTCATTTATTTCTGAACAGACAGCAGTAATTCTATAACTTTGTAAAATGTATTTGAATTGATCAGGCGTGCTGCAGCTCCTCCAGAACCCTTGGCGCGGCTCTATAAATGATGTGCAATGCTGGAGAGATGAGAGTTGGAGGCTCATGTCTGTCAGAGCAGAGAGAGTTCTGGGAGAGATTATTAGAATTTTCACATTGCTAAAAGTGACAATTATCTTTCATGCCAGGAGAGGTACCGGATCCGGCCAAATAGGTTCCTGAACAAAACAGTCCAAAACAGAGAGGTGCCGGATCCTGTTCCCGGCAGGATCCGGATCAAATTAAGCACTGATAATACACTATAACCATCATATCAAAGTAAACTTGGAGTCACGCGATTTGTTGCGTGGTCCTCCCACTACGACTCGGGAAAGCATGCAGTTTTAGGCTACAGATGAAATAAGTTATGATGAACTTCACAGGTTGGTGAAAGTGCAAGGTGACGAGCTTGATGCTCCTTTCCAATACATATTAAGTGTCTAATTCAGCTAACATGATGATCGATGCTTAGCTGCCATTTGTGAAATACAAATAATATCGATATAGCCATACCCACACTGTATCTGTGAGTTGTTGGCATGTGCCATGGCCAGAGTGGGCACATTTGCTATATACTGCAACAGCTTTAGTGACAAAACCATCAGTAGAGTTGAAGATACGATGGAAACCCATTTAACTTGTGTTTTCCATGTGGTATATGGGAATTTAACCACACAAGGAATTACGTTTTCATGCACAGCCTTTTATCCACAAAAAGTCAGTTTGATGGAAACATCTCTGGAGGGAAAATGCGCATATTGTTTTATGCAGATTTTAGAATATTCGCATGGAATCCTTTCGAATATTGGATGAAAACCGATCTATTGACCAGATACTCCATTGGCCGCTCTAACAATGAAAATAATTGTCTTAAAAAGTTAAAGGCAGTAGAGAGGAAGCAAGATCAACAGAACCGAAAACCAGAAAAAAATGTTTTCAAGGAACAGCAACAGAACCGGAAACGAAGGTGATCGATACTGTTTTAAAAACAACTGGTTAAAAAGTGTTATTTTACGAGTCACACACAAAAAAACGCTATAAAGTGCTTATGCAAGGCCCTCACTCTGTCACTCCAACTTATTCCAGTGTCTGCCTGCCAGCTGAAAGTCTTTACCAGTGGGTGTGTTTAGGCTCCCTGCCTGCCAGCTGGAAGTCTTTACCAGTGGGTGTGTTTAGGCTCCCTGCCTGCCAGCTGAAAGTCTTTACCAGTGGGTGTGTTTAGGCTCCCTGCCTGCCAGCTGGAAGTCTTTACCAGTGGGTGTGTTTAGGCTCCCTGCCTGCCAGCTGAAAGTCTTTACCAGTGGGTGTGTTTAGGCTCCCTGCCTGCCAGCTGGAAGTCTTTACCAGTGGGTGTGTTTAGGCTCCCTGCCTGCCAGCTGAAAGTCTTTACCAGTGGGTGTGTTTAGGCTCCCTGCCTGCCAGCTGAAAGTCTTTACCAGTGGGTGTGTTTAGGCTCCCTGCCTGCCAGCTGAAAGTCTTTACCAGTGGGTGTGTTTAGGCTCCCTGCCTGCCAGCTGAAAGTCTTTACCAGTGGGTGTGTTTAGGCTCCCTGCCCCTCCCCTCTCTGAAGCAGAGGCTACTGTACTGACCTTACAAGCTTCATTCAGAAGATATATGTTTTATTTGCTAGGGAAGAGAATGGTGGTGTCGGGAAGAGTGGGGTGTGCCGGACACAACAAAAGTTTCAGATGCTTTTACTTTAGCTTTTAGTGTCTAGTCCTCAAGACGTTCAGGCAGGAGGGGGGTTAACTGGCGCTCTAGTCCACAAGACGTTCAGGCAGGAGGGGGGTTAACTGGCGCTCTAGTCCACAAGACGTTCAGGCAGGAGGGGGGTTAACTGGCGCTCTAGTCCACAAGACGTTCAGGCAGGAGGGGGGTTAACTGGCGCTCTAGTCCACAAGACGATCAGGCAGGAGGGGGTTAACTGGCGCTCTAGTCCACAAGACGTTCAGGCAGGAGGGGGGTTAACTGGCGCTCTAGTCCACAAGACGTTCAGGCAGGAGGGGGGTTAACTGGCGCTCTAGTCCTCAAGACGTTCAGGCAGGAGGGGGGTTAACTGGCGCTCTAGTCCACAAGACGTTCAGGCAGGAGGGGGGTTAACTGGCGCTCTAGTCCACAAGACGTTCAGGCAGGAGGGGGGTTAAAGATGGCGGACACCTGTAGTCTCTTGTGGTGGTGTGGCCTCACTGGCAGAGTCCAGAACTCTCCTGAGGAGTCAGTGGAAGGAAAGCAGTCTGAACCAGGTTTTCCTCTAGGAATTTGCCTGTGCTTCGCTCTATTCCGTTTCTTTTTATCCCCCCCCAAAACTCCCTAGTCCTCGTCGATGACAAGCAGACCCATAACATGATGCAGCCACCACCAAGAAAACAGTGGCACTCAGTGATGTGTTGTGTTGGATTTGCCCCAAACATACAACTTTTTATTCAGGACATAAAGTGAATTTCTTTGCCACATTTTTTAGCAGTTTTACTTTAGTGCTTTATTGAAAACAGGATGCATGTTTTGTAATATTTGTGTCCCGTGTGGCTCAGTTGGTAGAGCAAGGTGCTTGCAACGCCAGGGTTGTGGGTTTGATTCCCACGGGGGACCATAGCGTCTGCTAAATGACTGAAATGCGAATGTATTCTGTACAGGCTTCTTTTCACTCTGTCAATTAGGTTAGTATTGTGGAGTAACTACAATGTTGTTGATCCATCATCAGTTTTCTCTTATCACAGCCATTCAACTCTAACTGTTATAAAGTCACCATTGGCCTCATGGTGAAATCCCTGAGCAGTTTCCTTCCTCACCGGCAACTGAGTTAAGAAGGACGCCTGTATCTTTGTAGTGACACACCATCCAAAGTGTAATTAATAACTTCACCACGCTCAAAGGAATATT
Source organism: Coregonus clupeaformis (assembly GCF_020615455.1). Lineage (NCBI taxonomy): Eukaryota > Metazoa > Chordata > Actinopteri > Salmoniformes > Salmonidae > Coregonus > Coregonus clupeaformis. The sequence goes on along the minus strand of NW_025533801.1, from coordinate 112,925 downwards.
CAGTGTTTGCATTTTATTTTATTTTGACCCATCTACCAATAGGTGCACTTCTTTGCGAGGCATTGGAAAACCTCCCTGGTCTTTGTGGTTGAATTTATGTTTGAAATTCACTGCTTGACTGAGGGACCTTACAGATAATTGTTTGTGTGTGGTACAGAGATGAGGTTGTCATTCAGAAATCCTGTTAAACACTATTATTGCACACAGGTGAGTCCATGGAACTTATTATGTGTCTTGTTAAGCAAATTTTTTCTCCTGAACTTATTTAGGCTTGCCATAACAAAGGGGTTGAATACTTGTTGACTCAAGACAATTCAGCTTTCGTTTAAATTAATTTCTAAAACATTATTCCACTTTGACATTATGGAGTATTGTGTGTACGCCAGTGACACAAAATCTCAATTTAATCAATTTTAAATTCAGGCTGTAACACAACAAAATGTGGAAAAATTCAAGGGGTGTGACTTTCTGAAGGCACTGCATTATAGACCGTTCAGACTTAAGTAGGGGACGTTGTTGGGCATCTCCTTTAGCATACGCATCAGATTCATCTACTGGGTTGTTATCAATCTAAATAAATACCATCTAAAATAAAATATTGCTTGATTGAATGCAGTCATGTCTTAAGAATATTTTGTTACTTATTTTGAATAGTTGTATATTTAGAAGTACATAAAATGCATGTAAAGATATGTTTTATATTATAACCAATCAGCATTCAGGATTAGACGTTGTATCATATTCTACAAAGGCCTACAGAAACATGTAGCATATTTTCGTTTCCCTTACAATAAAAACATGACAATGTAATACATTTGATAAATAGTATTTATAGATGTGATTAGTAATAGAGTTATAGTCAGTAATACAGTCCAGTAACAGCTTCTTTTTACAAAGTAAAACGTAAAAGAGAATTATATCAACCTGCAAGGCTCACGGTCATATTATTTGCTGTAAACATGAGGGCCAAAGCTGATAAATAGTGCATAAACAATTGGAAAGGATCAATCAATCAATCAATCAATTTTATTTTATATAGCCCTTCTTACATCAGCTAATATCTCGAAGTGCTGTACAGAAACCCAGCCTAAAACCCCAAACAGCTAGTAATGCAGGTGTAGAAGCACGGTGATGAATTACATAAATAAATATCGGTGAAAAGATATCCATGAAAAGATATAAAAACAAGAGTCATTTATTGATTGTATGGGACCCTGTATTATGGCCTTACCCGTGTTTTAACTCATGAATCAATCTCATGAATAATGCTTCAGTTCGGCTGGCGCTGAACTCTGCTAGCCAAACCCAACGAGTGTTCTAGTATACTCCCTTAAAAAGACCTTAAAAGACCTTCGCTTGAAAATCGTGAAAAAAGAGGCAGTAGTCCTATTTGACCTTTTTGAGATGCCGTAGCCAGTATACACTCAAAATCGTCTGAATTAATTAAGATAACTCAAGCAATCTTGGCAAAATGGGTAAAATTGCAGGACATTTGCTTTAAAACTGCAATAATTCTCTCTGCCCCATGGCAAAATATGTAGAATTGCATGAAATTGGTTATAAAATTGCTACATTTTCTCTCCACCCCAATGCAAAATGTGTAGAACTGCAGAATACTTGCTTTAAAACTGCAATATTTTCTCTACACCACATGGCAAAATGCGTAAAAATAATTAGACCACCCACAATTCTTCATCATCATTACACCATTGTTCTAAATTAAATTCACCCTCTTCACCCTCCTCATCGTTCAGTTCATTCAAATGTAATTGTAAAGTAACGTGCCCCATTATCCGTTTCCATCGCCCGTTCATCCATTGGCATCATTCAACCAGTGAGGAGAGAGACACATTATCACCTGGGTACCAATGTCTTACAGCGCATTTGTCTTTGTCACGAATACCGCCGAGGCTGCTCCTCCTCCTTGTTCGGGCAGGCTTCGGCGTTCGTCGTCCCCGGAGTACTAGCTGCCACCGTTTGATGTTTCGATGTTCGTTTGGTCATGTCTAGTTTAGTGCACCTGTTTCGTATTCTGTCCTGATTATGTCACTTATAGTTTCCCTGTGTTATGTTTTGGAGTTGTGTGTTATTGTCCGCATGTCGTTTGTCTGTTGGTTTATGTTGTGCTTTAGTGTTAGACGCATTGCGCAGAGGTTTTCGCCTCCTGTGTTTTGAGGCCATTTATTTTCTGTAAAGGAAAGCTGTTTGACTTATCCGCTGTGTCCTGCGCCTGACTTCACCACCACATCCACAAGTACATCGTGACCAGTAAAATAGATTTTATGAACCCTTATTGGGAGGTGGTTAACTAGTCAGTATATTCCACTGATTCATATGGATACCAGTCCATACATTGGCTGTAAAAGTGGGTAAAACCTGACAAGCGTATAACTGTAGCTATGTGGTCTTTACTTGTGTGTGTTTCAGCAGGGTGAGGTCAGAGAGGGTGAGGTCAGTCAGTATTTTTCTGAACTCCTAAAATCCTTTACACAATCTGATGCGATGAATGTTCAACCCCATTAAAATGACCATAAAGTCTATATAGTACCTTTAAATTAAGACGTCACAGATCTGTTCATGCCAAAGCAGTTCAATTAATGATATTAAATTATTCTTAATTAATATAACTTTTAAATCATGAGCCTCATCTTGAGGAGTCACCTGTGACAGTATTCATAAAGAGTAGGAGTACTGATCTGGGATCAGTTTTGCCTTTTAGATCATAATGAAACAGATTAAATGGACAGGGGGGACCTGATCCTAGATCAGCACTCCTCCTCTGGGAAACTGCATGTATGAAACCGAACACATAGTCGTAGTCTAGTTACAGCAGGTGTTTACTGCCATCTAGTGGAAGATACCAATACAACACTTTATTATCAGGGTGGGGAGACGGTTGAGCTGAACGTAAAGACGCAGGGAAAGGAGCATCTCTTTATCAAATCCTCCTTCAGAGTCACATGCAGGTAAAACATTGTGATTTCTATATAGTGCTGTATCTGAAAGAGCATATTCTAAAGTTTCTATGACACTTACCTTTATCAAATAACTCTCAACATTCAAGAGGTGCAGCTCTATTTCCAAATGTCACTTTTCTCAACAATATCTGTGCTGTCAATGTATTTATCTTATGACCACTCCAGCAGCAGCATTGCTATGGCAACTAAGCAGAAACTAGTAACATCATCCAGTTAAAATATGCTGTTCTGTTGTCAATGGATGAATGGCCAATAGAAACCAGATAGAAACTGATAATGGTGCATGTGACTTCAGTTTTGGTTAGCCGCAGATGTCGAAACCAACTTGCTCAGTGTCTTTCCATATCTGGGAAAAGATGAAACCAGATCAGCGGGTGAGAGACTGTCTGAGACTGTGGTTTTGAGACACGTAGAGCCCCCCAAAAAAGACACAATGTCAAGACAGCAGGTCCTGCTCTCCCTCTTCCCCAAGCACCACAGCTCCCACTGGGGAAAAATACACAATGTCAAGACAGCAGGTCCTGTTCTCCCTCTTCCCCAAGAACCACAGCTCCCACTGGGGAAAAAGACACAATGTCAAGACAGCAGGTCCTGCTCTCCCTCTACCCCAATCACCACAGCTCCCACTGGGGAAAAATACACAATGTCAAGACAGCAGGTCCTGTTCTCCCTCTTCCCCAAGCACCAGAGCTCCCACTGGGGAAAAAGGAGACACAATGTCAAGTAAGTAAGTGCGGACGGAAAAAGTCCCATAAAAACTGTGTGCAGGGCAACCGATTTGTTTGTGGGGCTTGCTCACACAAAGCCCCGAAGCTGTGTGCTGACTGTGGACCTGAAGCTCGGTACAGTGTCTGATACAATCAACACATTATTGTTTTTATATCTTGTCATTAATATATTAAAATTATAATTGTTAATGTTAATGAGTGGCGCAGTGGTCTAAGGCACTGCATCCCAGTGCTAACTGTGCCACTAGAGATCCTGGTTTGAATCCAGGCTCTGTCGCAGCCGGCCGCGACCGGGAGACTCATGGGCGGCACACAATTGGCCCAGCATCGTCCAGGGTAGGGGAGGAAATGGCCAGCAGGGATGTAGCTCAGTTGATAGAGCATGGTGTTTGCAACGCCAGGGTTGTGGGTTCGATTCCCACGGGGGGCCAGTATATACAAAAAAAGTTCACTAACTGTAAGTCTCTCTGGATAAGAGCGTCTGCTAAATGACTAAAATGTAAATGTAATGTACTGTTGCGTTTGTTTAGGAATACAGCAAATAATTTCACCTGGCTGGTTATATTATTATTATTATTATTATTATTATTATTATTATTATTATTATTATTATATTTTTCATTCTACTTTGTTAAAATAAACTGTAAATTGACTTTATTAAGTACTATAACTCTATTACTAATTGAATCTACAAATAAAGTTGATCAGATGGATAATTACACTGTAATGTTTTTATTGTAAAGGAAACAGAAATAGGATATAGGCCACACCTTGCTCTAGTGCAGGGATGGGCAACTCCAGTCCTCGGGGCCTGATTGGTGTCACACCTTGCTCTAGTGCAGGGATGGGCAACTCCAGTCCTCGGGGCCTGATTGGTGTCACACCTTGCTCTAGTGCAGGGATGGGCAACTCCAGTCCTCGGGCCTGATTGGTGTCACACCTTGCTCTAGTGCAGGGATGGCCAACTCCAGTCCTCGGGGCCTGATTGGTGTCACACCTTGCTATAGTGCAGGGATGGGCAACTCCAGTCCTCTGGGCCTGATTGGTTTCACACCTTGCTCTAGTGCAGGGATGGGCAACTCCAGTCCTCGGGGGCCTGATTGGTGTCACACCTTGCTCTAGTGCAGGGATGGGCAACTCCAGTCCTCGGGGCCTGATTGGTGTCACACCTTGCTCTAGTGCAGGGATGGGCAACTCCAGTCCTCGGGGCCTGATTGGTGTCACACCTTGCTATAGTGCAGGGATGGGCAACTCCAGTCCTCAGGGCCTGATTGGTGTCCTACCTTGCTCTAGTGCAGGGATGGACAACTCCAGTCCTCGGGCCTGATTGGTGTCACACCTTGCTCTAGTGCAGGGATGGGCAACTCCAGTCCTCTGGGCCTGATTGGTGTCACACCTTGCTATAGCGCAGGGATGGGCAACTCCAGTCCTCTGGGCCTGATTGGTGTCACACCTTGCTCTAGTGCAGGGATGGGCAACTCCAGTCCTCGGGGCCTGATTGGTGTCACACCTTGCTATAGTGCAGGGATGGGCAACTCCAGTCCTCGGGGCCTGATTGGTGTCATACCTTGCTCTAGTGCAGGGATGGGCAACTCCAGTCCTCTGGGTCTGATTGGTGTCACACCTTGCTCTAGTGCAGGGATGGGCAACTCCAGTCCTCTGGGCCTGATTGGTGTCACACCTTGCTCTAGTGCAGGGATGGGCAACTCCAGTCCTCGG